>NW_021940535.1:40988925-41086082 GCF_001715985.3 Manacus vitellinus
GGTCTACCTGAAAGGAGGTTGTAGCCAGGTAGGGGTTGGTCTCTTCTCCCAGGCAACTATCAGTAAGACAAGAGGGCATGGTCTTAAGCTGTGCCAGGGGAGGTTTAGATTAGATATTAGGAAGAAATTTCTTTACAGAGAGGGTAATCAGGCATTGGAATGGACTGCCCAGGGAAGTGGTGGTTTCTCTGTCCCTGGAGGTTTTTAAGATGAGACTGGATGTGGCACTTAGTGCCATGGTCTGGTAACCACAGCGGTAGTGGATCAAGGGTTGGACTTGATGATCTGAGAGATCCCTTCCAACCCACAGACTGATTCTATGATTCTATGATTGGGTCAGAGACAAGTGCATGTGAGCCAGCAGAGTGCCCAGGTGGCCAAGAAGGCCAGTGGCATCCTGGCCTGTGTCAGAAATAGTGTAGCCAAGACGACCAGGGCAGTGATCACCCCCCTCAGTGACCCACTTAATGGATGAAGGAAAAGCTGTGGATGTGTCTACCTGGACTTCAGTAAGGCCTTTGACACAGTTTCCCACATCATTCTGGAGAAACTGGCTGCTCAAGGTTTGGCCAGGTGTGCTTTTCACTGAGTAGAAAACTCTGGATGGCAAGGCCCAGGGAGTGTTCGTGAGTGGAGTTGCATCCAGCTGGTGACTGGTCACTGGTGCTGTTTCCCAGGGCTCAGAATTGGGGCCAGTTCTGTTTAATACTAATCTTTATCAATTATGTGAATGAGGAGATCAAGGGCATCTTCAGTCAGCCTTAGACATACCAAGTTGGATGGGAGTGTTGATCTGCTGGAGGCTGGAAAGACTGCAAAAGCATCTGGACAGACTGAATCAATGGGCTGAGGGCAATGTATGAGGTTCAACAAGGCAAAGTGCCTGGCCCTGCACTTGGGTCATGACAACCCCATGCAGTGCTCCAGGTTCAGCGATGAGCAGCTGGAAAGCACCCTGGAGGAAGAGGACCTGGAGGTGTTGGTTGACAGCAGCTGAACATGAGCCAGCAGAGTGCCCAGGTGTGCATCCATCTCTTTTACCAAGTAATGAGCAACAGGATGGTTGCATCAGCGGAGGTTTAGATTGGATATTAGGAAAAAATTTGTTCACTGACAGGGTTGTCAAGAACTGGAACAGGCTGCCCAGGGCAGTGATGGAGTCACCATCCCTGGAGGTATTTAAAAGATGTGTAGACACGGCACTTAGGGACATGGTTTAGCGGTGGACTTGGCAGTCCTGGGTTAGCAGTCCTGGGTTAGCAATGATCTTAAGGGTCTTTTCCAATCTAAATGTAATTCTATGAAAAGCAAAATGCAAGTGTGACAGAAATAGGATAATATGGGATTTAAGGGAAGAATGAAGGGAGAAGTGATTTGGGCAGGAGAGGGGTGACAAGGTGCAGAAGAAAGACAGGAAGTGTAGAATATGTAGATGAGAAAAGAGAAAGGAAACAACATTCAGGGAAAAAAACTGAATCTTTTTTTTCCTTCTCCTGACTATTTCTTCTATCACAGAGATGATCCTTGTGGGGAAGAAAAGGACTTCTGTCTTCATCACTTCAAGGATTATTGGGCGTTGGGGCCACCTCCTTCTCCATTTTCATCCTGTGATGCAGGACTGTCTCCATCTTCCCAACCTCTTTTTGTGTATGCTGTGTCAGGACATCTGCATCTCCTGTGAGCCTGCACTTGGCACAGCTTTGTGTCATATCCCTTTTCTGGAAAAAGTGGGTAACAGGAGGCTCTTTTTGAAAACAGGTTTCATGAAAATAAATATGAATTAGAATTAGTGATTCCGAACATAAACAATTTTGTGAATACAGTAACGACATCTTGGCAAATGAAATTTGTGGTGATAAAACAGGCAGACTGGCTCAAAGTCATTTCAGAACCAAGGTACATTATGATACGATACTTTCCCTCAGTCATGTGTTCCACTTGGAAGCTCTGTATCTGAAATAACTGCTCCAGTGCTTCAGAATACTTCATTTAAAAGTCATTGACAATTTCGACATGAACTGAAGTTTAAAAATAAACATACTTATTCTTCACTTTTTTGTACCTACTAAAGTTTAAGTGGTTTGCAATTACAGAACTTACAAAATACAGTGAATTTGAAGGTGAGTTCTCCAAATGATCTTAAACAATTATAATTCCTCTTGAAGTCATACAAGTCTTAACTGTTGCTTAAGCAAAACTATATTCTGTATGTGTACTGCCTTTGTGAACCACAAATGTGGCTTAATTAGCATGCGATGATTCTTAATATATTACATGCCACTTGGAGAGACAAAAAATACTCATTCTGATATGCAAATGTGTTTGTGCCTTTACTATACATTAGTTTTCATTTTAAAATAATATAAAATACTACAATGGGTTTATATAAGTTTCCATTAAGCTGGTTTCTGTATTAACAAAAAAGAACAGTCATTTCTAATAGGGAGTGTATTAATTTTCCTCAAGCCTCACATCATGATAAACTGTAGAAACTTTGTACCAGTGGTAATTAATGTCAGTCTGGAATAGCAGGTTTTAAAACAATACTGGGAAAAAAATCCATCGTGACTTGTTGAAGAAAATATTTTTGTGGAGTAGCCCCTCAATATCCGAAGTTATGATATACTGAAGTACTGTTTCTGGAATATTTTTCAGAACAGGGTATCAGTGATCTGAATTCTGTTTACAGATTTCTGTGAAGAAGTTTTACTTAAAAGCAAAGTAATAGAATAAGTTTGTGCTTAGAATTGAAAGTAAACATAACTTGGTAACCAATGAACAATTAATACCATAGGAAAAAAGTGAAAGCTGTGATATCTGATGAAGATATTACTTTCTCTTTTTATGGCCTACAGTGGATGAAGAGCTACTGTTTTAAAGATTACATTGGTAATGATTTAGAAGAGTCAGAATAAACTGAAGAGTATACCTACATTATTAGGAACTTTATGATGTACAGTATTAATATGCATTACTTAGTATTTTAGGGTAATAAATTGGCTAAAAAAAAAAGCCAGAATTGCAAAGCCCACATTATTTTTGTTTCTTTGTTTAGCAGTGTGGTATATTTTCAGAATTAAATCAATAGAGGGGTTTGCACAGCAGGGCTTTTGCCATATGTCAGCACAAGTGGAAAAGGCAATACGTGGTAATAAAGGGGTGAACCTCTGTCTTCTGTGGTGCTGTGAACTGGAGCCTTTATGGGGGGAACAGCATCAACAGCCAAGTGTAATACTTCCCACTTTCCCATGATCTGTGAAGTTTTAGAACAATTATTGCTAGGCTGCTATTCTCTCTGGCACTTTGGTGTACATGGAGGAATTTTACATCACATTTAGAGAAAATCCACCTACATGCAGTAAGGTATTACTGCATAGTACTAGTTTGCTTTAGACCAGGCAGAGATTCATTTAGGTTAGTGTTGGTTTAAACACTTAAATCTGAAGTACTTCAGCAGCCTTTGAGAAATACCATTGCTTTTTAAAGATGATGAAGGTATTTAAATTCACTGCACTAGAGCACCAATTCAAAGAGGCTGGGGAACGTGGGCAACACCAAACACAAGCTTTGAAAAACCTCTTAGTA
The DNA here is from genome assembly GCF_001715985.3 of Manacus vitellinus. NCBI lineage: Eukaryota > Metazoa > Chordata > Aves > Passeriformes > Pipridae > Manacus > Manacus vitellinus. The sequence goes on from NW_021940535.1 coordinate 40,992,511, forward strand.
CCAGACTTCTCCTGCTTCCTACAGATTAGGCCTCCTGCTGACTGTACCTGTTGAATATATAAGATGTTTCAGCTTTAATGTCTGCACCTCAGTTCACCTACCTTTGAAACAGCAGTGGTAATTCTGACTTAAATATTGTGAAGATACATTAATAAATATGAGCAAAACTCTTTGAAGTTGAAAAATATAATGAGATCTAAGTACATTCCTTTTCGTCATGATTAACCTGTCAAACCTTTAAATGCTGAAACATTGCTCTTGGGGGAAAAGAAAGGAAAAATGCCAATTAAGATAATAAAGAAGCCCATATCCAGATCAAATAAGCAGAACAAGCAAATAAAATAAATAGGGGGAAAAAAATCCAAGGGACAGAGCAGATCTAAAAAATACAGCTCAGAAAACTGATAAGAAAATCTGAAACAAATGCTGTTGGCAATTGGAAGGGCAGTTAGTATGCTAGTAAGAAACATCTTTGCATAAGATTTGGAGTGAATGCATACTAAGACAATGTGCCAGAGAAGTCTGGGCAGCAGTTTATCTCCCGAAGTCTCAAATGGATCAATGGTGCTCTGTAAGTTCCTGTTTCTTCTCTGACTGTAAGAGGAGCCTATGGCAACTACCTCAAATACATGAATCTCAACTCTTCAGAGTTCAGGTACCTCCAGTGTTAGGGGATGGCCGAATGGAGGTTTTCAGGTAATGATTTTGATCTTATCTTGAAGCGGACTGGACAAGAAGACTGAGATTGGGCAAAGATCCATAAATGGGACAAGACAGACTTGCAGGAGCAGGTCGAAAGAGGGAGGATCAAATTTAGGGACAGGAAGCAGAATAATCTTGCACAAAAGAACACATCCTATTCTAAATCCTGGAATGGATCCAAGATGCTTAATTTTAATATTTCCCCTTACAATAATGCATATTTGCAGATTAAAGGTCAAAAGTGTATAGCTTCATTTGCACAGAAGGTGAGAATCCATCACTGCTGGTGGTCAGCCCAGCAGTCAAAACAACTGCCCTCTGTATGGTGGATCACACACCTGGCCATAAATAAAGCAAATACACAGTAATTGCTCATTTTGTGAATCTCTTGTTCCAGTTTGATTGGGTTTTTTTTTAAAGGTAAACACATGTAACTAGGAACTGTGCGTTCATCAAGAGCATGAAAGCCAAAATAATGCTGGTTGGTATTGCCTAACTTCTCAGGATGTAATTTCTCAACCTCCTAATATTTTTTCAACATAGCTTCTGTGCTGTGATATGTGGAAGGCCAGAATTTATGTCCTTTATTATTGCATCATAGAAGAGACTGGGAGCATTTTTTATTATCCTTCTTTTGAGGTGACACTTTCAAAAGCTTCTAAGAAATCATAAAGTAAGAAAAATCGCTCTTTGAACTGATTTTGTACCAGCTTAGGATGACTGATTTTTCAAAGACAGCAATAGATTTCAGCAACATGAAAACCTTGATTGGTGATGCCAAATAAAAATTATTTTAAAAAACCCACAAGCTGCTTGTTCTGAAGTTTTCATTTTATGCCCAACAAGTTGATCTCTGTCCTTCAAGGTAATAAAATACTATGACAAGCCAAGAACACATAGTTCTTGTCTCTTTTTTTATTTTTCTTAATGAGAAGCCAAGGAAACACACATGACTGAGAACCTGCAGGCTTGCAAGCAAGAAGAGCAAACTCCCTTCTTTCAGCAGCACGAAATATGTTTTACTACTTATGTGGACTAAAAAGCCTCTACAAAGACCTATAGCATTGGGAAGCATTAAAAAAAGGTGAATTTTTGAAAATGGAAAAATAAGTGCATAAATAAAATCTTTTATAAATGAGAGGATAGAAAAAAAAACTATTATACTTTAAAAGATGGGGAAAATAAGCTTTTGCAAACAGAATAAAGAGGGGGAAGAGAAACTGAACATAAGCACAAGATTAAATGGGAAGGACAGAAATGAGTGATTCAGAAGTAATGAAGATAGTTTCATATTCATTTGGAAAGAAACGTCCACGAAGGTTGGACAACTTAGAAGTAACAAAAGGTTTATAAAAATAGCTGTTCCTAAAAAACAGTAAAGGAAACATTTGAAAAATGTGCAGAGTTGTAAGTCCATCAGCCAGCCCAGCTGTATGCATCCTAGGGGATAAAAGGTATTTGCTATGAACCTTCCTGTAGCGCTGTCAATGAAGCCTGAAAAGAGGGACAAACACTAGAAGACTGAAAAAAATCAGATATTGCCTCTTCTTTCTAAGAAAGCATAGAATGCCCTTTGTAACTGCAATCAGGGGGTTATAATTGACCACTATGTATCTGTTTCTAGAAATGCTGTGTAGCAAGAGGATGCTGTGTTTCAGAGACAAGGATGTAATTATTTTTACTTAGAACTTTGCATTAGTTCATGAAGGTGCTGTGCTGACAATGAAAAGATGGTTCATAAAAATAAATCTTTGAATGAAGACAACAGCTCACAGAGAGACCTTTCGAGGCAGTGACTAGAGCAGGAACCCTGCACAGACAGCCCTTCTTGTCACACCTGATGATCTGTAGCACGGATACACTTGTTGGCTTTCTAGATGGTTTATTACATGTTCTCATAAAAACCTTTTTGTGTGTGTGTACTTTGCAATATGTCTGTGCTGTAATACAAGGAAATGCTTCTCTGTGTTTCAGTTTCATAATGCAGAAGACTTGCTCATTGGGTCTTCACTTGCAGATGATTGTCCCAGGATACAGTTTGCACAGGACGTCCAGGGAGTGCAAAGGTGGCATTCATGCAGCAACATCTAGCAGAGCTGCAGAGTTGAGGGTGAGCAGATTGCTCTTGAATCACAAGATAGACCATTGGTTTTAATGAAAATTGTGATCTGGACTGCTTTTAAGTCATCCAGTAGGTCTCTGCAAAATGTATGGGATGTGTGGGAGACTGGACTGCAAGGAATTTTTATCATTTCAATCTCAAGAAATTTAAAATAGTTCTTTAATACATCTAACAGCAGTTCTTACTTGCTATTTTTTTCTTTCATTTCAAAGAAATAATTTGAATACTTTATCTGTGTGACACCCAGTGAGCAAGAAAACTATATTCTCATTTTCCAGTTAGGCACTGAGGTAAGGAAGCCTTAATGTTATTGCGAGGTTTCTTGGAGGACCTCAGCTAGTTTGTTCTGCCCACACTGCTAAATAAGATGGAGGTTCCTGTTAGAAGCAAACCTTATAGGAAAAGGATCCTGATGTGGAAAAGCTGAGTGTCACTGACCTATTGGCAGTCTTCTCTGGAAAGTTTGTGGGGTTTTTTCTTGTCTGCTCTATATAATATATATTTAAAGTTGTGTTTGTTGTTGTTTTCTTTTACCATTACTGGCAATCTGTAATTCCTACATCCCTTGTCTTTAGTGTAGTTCACGACACAAGAGAGTTATAAATATATCTAAATTTATTTGGTTGACTTCTGTGTTTATACAGTTCCCACTGAAGTGAGGTCACTGAACTAGAGAACTGACTCTCCGACTGGTTCTCAAACCCCGGTAGCATCTTGCTGTCATTCTTGGCACATGAAGCATGACCTCTTGTCCCACAGTGGCCAGGCATATTACCAAGAGGTTTTATCATAGTTACTTACTCCACATTTAATTAGTAATATTTTTTTTCACAGCAGTGCATCTACATGGCAGTTTTATTTTTCATTTCCATGGATAACTCTACAGTGTACGGATGGAAGTGAGAAATTAAAGGTCCTTGTAAACGCTTGTGTTTCTGGAAAAATATAACATGGAATAAAAACCTGAAAATTACAGTCAGATTTGATGTACTCCTATTCCCCAAATGAATTAAAAAAATCATGGGAACCACCTTTGGTCACTATGAAGTATCATGTGCCGAAACCTCATCACATCGACACATCACCAGCTAAGTTTAGAGTAAACTTCTGGATGCAATCAAGTGACCCATGGCCTTGGCAAAGATCTAACTTGAAGTCTCATGGGGAAATAATTTCTGGCTCTTAATTTAAGACAAGGCCAAAGGAATTGAGCCCTGCAATTCCTGCAGTTAAAACCCAGAAATCCCATTTTGATTTGAATAGTGAGCTTCTCTGTTGCTAGCAGGTATGTGTGTAAGAGTTAGTGAGGCACAGATCTCCTGCTATTTTGCCCTTAATGTGGAAAAATCAATCACTCTCTTTAAACGGCAGACTTCAGATAAAACATGCAGTGCTCAGTGGTTGTGAAAAGGCTCTCTTTTTCCAAGACTTTGATAAGAAGAGGAAGTTAAACAGAATTTTAACCTTTTTTGTGAGTACTTTTGAAGTAACTGAGGACCTGATTTTCATTTGCATCAAGGCTTCTGCATTAAGCTTAAAGAATCTTAAATGGGCATAAGCTGTAATTAAGACCTTGTCCCCTGTCTCTTCTAGCTTAAGGTATGTAACGACTCTGAATCTTTAATGTCTATAGATGCAGCTCCAGGGGAGAACCTCTGATGTCCAGAGATTCAGCTCTAGGGAACAGTGACAGCCTGGCAACAGCCCAGAAATACAATTAAATAAAAGTCTGTCCTCTAAAGCCCCCAGAAAATCAGTATGTTTAAAAGCATTAAAAATTTATTATTATTCTTTATACTTGCTATTTTCAGGATTTGTATCATACATATTATATAAATAAAATAATTTAAAATTATTATAGTTTTTAATCAGTGGTGAAGAAGCCTAAAAATTTTCATAGCTTGTTATCTGAGTATTTTACATAGTCGATACATTTACTTTTATTTTATTTTTCATATGTATTATTTGTACATAGATATATTGAAAATGTGTTAGTGAATAAGGCCCACCAAGGAAAAGCTATAACTGTACTTTAAATTAGCAAATCCAGCTCATCAGCCAGCTACTGCCACCTAAAATATGGCACAGTTTATGCCCAATAATCCCTCACAATGGCATGATTTTATCTCACTGTTCTCCCCTACCTTCTTATGGCTGCAAAACCAGTAAGAACATCATTTTCTTTGAGTCTCTTCTTTCAGGTGTAGATTAAGTTTCTCAGTGGATTCCTCTGTTACTACCAGGGCACTGGCAGACAGGGGGAAAAAAACCAACAGAGCAAACCAGATGAAAAGCAGTGTTGCAAATATCTCATTTCTGCAGGCAGCCAGGTTAAGGAAAAAAGGTTATAAGGCCTGTGTCAATCCAGCTCTTGGCCATAAGCAGTGTAGCAGTGAGAGGAAGGAAAAGACCAGTAATACTGAGCTGTGATTCTTCAGTGCAAATCCTGTGCCAAAACATCTGTGTCCTGAACAGACAGAAATGGAACCATTTTGGTAATTTGTCTCCTGGGTTAAGGGTAAAATGTGTCACAGAAAGGATGCAGGATATCCTAGGAAATTTTTACTAATTATAGTCCACATAGTAATGATAACACGAATGAAGGTGGATTTAGTATATTTGTTGAACTACTTAGCAGATGCAAGAGCGAAGAAAGGAGATGCCTGATGTCAGAAACCTCGTGATATCTCTGGTACAGAGGACAGCAGAGGAGCTGGACCACAGACCCTGGTCATTATGGGATAGATGTACCCAAGGTGTAAGAAGGATCCATTCAGTTTGAAAGCTACAGGGATGTTTTCCATGCCAAGGGCTTTTTGGAACATGAAGTCTCCTATGACTTCTTTCCCCCACACCAGGTTCCAGAGCAGCAGGGCCTGTCCGTATAAAAAGTGAGGATTCCGCTTTTGTTTGGCACAAGAAATCTAGCAAGTATTTTCCAGATTGTGAAGTAAAGCTAAAGAAAGGTGTTAGTCTTATACAAGTATACAAGTCTACAACATGAAAAATTAATATCCGTAGTACATACTTTATTATTATATTTATTAAAAATATCATATTGATATAAGGAATAAAAGTTTTTAAAAAAAGGTAGTCCCAGGGTCACAAATTGTGGAAGGCAGGAGAGTATTCCAAAGAAGTCCTGAAATATGCTTTTCTTGTAATACTGTTCCCCGCATATCTGCTAGGAGATAGGATACTGGAATAGATGAAACTTTGGTCAGGAAAACATTTTATTAGTCCATTTGTTCATACTTCAGTTACTAATATTTAATTTAGATGTTTCATACTATAGTCAAAGGAATAATTCAGTGAGGCCCTCTGTGGTAGCAATGATAATGTATACCATGCTGTTTATTTTCTTTATAAAAAGCAACAACTATATTTTAATTCATGAGCGTGCATATTACATAATTTAAGTTACCTAAAACTGGGAGTTGGAGCATCATATCTAGAGATAAAATGAAATGGGTTTATAGTTACATATCTGAAAGACAGGCTGAGTGTGAAGTTGTCAAAGTTTGATTTACACTTGGAAGGAGAAAGTATATGTTTTGCTATTACCAGGTTTATCCCAAATGCCACACAAAAAGGTCATTTAAAGCATCACTAATTAATTGATAACAAGCCTTTTATTGTAGTCCTGTAGAGATGATACAGGTAAATCTGAGAAGAAACCAGAGGTTCTGATGTATATGAATGTCTGTTTAATGTTTTTGTGATTTATATCCTTTAGGCTTGAAAACATCGTCAGAATTATGTTGCAATAAAATTTTTAAAAAAAACCAGCAAACCAGCTCTAGGATCAGGAGGCAAAAGCTGAAGTTTAGTAGCTGTCACTAATGATTCCAGATGGGATGCTTCCATGCATAGCCTCCTAGGCCAAATGAAGGTGCATAATGAAAAATGTCACTGAATTGAGAATGTTAATTTTTCAGGAGATGTTATTGAGTTGGTAGTTGTCTTTTTTTAATATATTTAGCTAGGAACAGATACCAAAGCATGTTCTAAGTTATGTATAAATAACTACATCTTTCCCCATGCAGAGAGATCATGTCTCTGAATTTGCATTGGTAAAATTCAGGATACCAGAATATACACAGTACAGGAACAGAATATGGGAGAAGGGTTGCTTTCATTTTCAACACAAAAGCTTTTCCTTCTACAGAAGAGAGAATAAAATGAAGTTTTTTGGAGGTACTCTTAATTGGAATAGGCTGAATAATAAAGTTTATAGAATTAGAAGTCTTTTTTACAAAGCAATAGAGAGGAAAGATGCAAAAGGTAGGGACATGCCTTGTGGGACATCAGTGAGAAATTCATGGATATGGCTGCTTGAGGTTATTCCATTGGATTAGTTTATTCACTCATTGAAATTGCAGTAATTAAAGCAGTTAAACAGAAGTGTACCCATACCACCTTTTCTTTCCACAGGCAAGGTGCTCTTCTTGTTACTCATATAGTCTCTACAGCTCTACATCTATATATTAGTAAATTCTTGAATATTCCATGAAGCTATTCCAGAATTGTTTTTTTTAATGATGAATTATAGGATGCCTACCAGAAGCTTCGAGGAATTCGGAAAGGACTTGAAAGTAACAACTCCCATGATTCTTGTACTGGCCTCTACTGATTTTGCCAGCACCACTTTTGACCTGCTGACAGGCAGCGTAGGGTTGCTGCTGAGTGCCCTGAGCGTGTCTGTCAGAGTGTACACACATTGGCAGGTGGGCAGGCAGATTTATTTGGCAATGCAGTTTCATAGGGCTTCTGGGGACACGGGAATATTCTTAACAGAGAAAGAGAAGAAAGGTGAAGACCAAAAAGCTGTTTTTCTGGAATCACTGCACACACTATGAGACATGCTTGTGGATTCAGCCAGCTAGCAGGGCTCCTGGGATAGGTGGTGAAGCAAAACTCAGATGTCTGGGCCTCCTAGCAGATTGTCAGAAAAGCAAAGGACACTTCCTAGAAATCTGTCTCCTCAAAGTCACCTAAGAATTGCAGCACTGGAGCAGCAGTGTGAAAGTTGTCCCCAGTGCAGAAGATATAGGTTGCTCTTGCTCTTTGGGAAGCTGGCTGCCCCCACTTACTGCCTGCTAGTAGTTAACCAGGTTGGGGCTGGCAGATCAGCTTCTGGGCTTGTTGCCATGGAAGATTGAGATGTTTCTTTGAGCAGTGCTGCTCTACCAGGTGTATACACAGGAGGAACTGGCATATCTTCAGAAAGGAGAGGAGAGGTATTTGTGTCCACTGATTTTTGGGAGCACCTTTTCTGCTTCATTTGCCTTCTCAGTGTTTGTGTTCAGTGACTCCTAGATGGAACTAAATATACCACTTGGGAAGGGCAGGATGGACCTCTGCAGTAGTCCGTGCACATGGATGAAAGGGCATTAATGATTGCTGCCTTGCATCTATGCCTAAATTTGCCTCAGACAGCAATAGAGGTTAAAAAAAAAAAAGGTATTCCTATGTAGCTGGCAGAGATGCTACTTAAAAACATTACTGCCAACCCTTTCAAGAGCTAAAAAAGAGTAGGAAACCTGCTTGGTGATATTCTCTGTGAGAAAAGTAACACAAGAAAAGACGGGAAGTTCCTTGGTGAGGATTTTGGAAATAAAGTATAAGGATGGCATGTAACTATACAGGCTGGCAGAGGCAGTGGCAACAGAAGCTGCTCCCTATTAGACTGGACACTTCAGAGGACATCACTGTAGTCTTCCTTTCTCCTTATTCATCTGTAAATAAAAACATTTAGTTACACTTCTTCCACTTGAATGAAAAAAAATCTTAAGACAAAATCTGATTCCAATCCCATATATGTAAAACAAGATTAACTTGGTTGACTTTAATGGCAGCAGCTGGGGCATACTTTGCTGAAATTCATCAACAATTAGATCACTTGGCTTAGGTCAAATGTATAAATAACAAAGGTATTTCCAGTGCTTTCTCTGTAAGGTGATTTCATTTGGCTGTCCTTGGAGTCAGTCTTTGCTCTGAGTTCAAAAAGACCTGGATTTCACCCAGGGGTGTTCCATCAGCATAAATTTGGCCTAAATGATACCAGAATAAGCTCTACCAGCTTAGTGAACCATGTGAGCATCCCTTCAGTTGCAAGTTTGGGGCTGTCAGTACACCTGTCCAGTACTCTGCTAAGGCTGAAAGGGAACACATTTCACCAGTGATGGGAAAACAAGAGAAGAGAAAAATATTTGCAATTCCAAAAGAACTAAATGCAAAAACATTGCTTAGAAACACAGCCTTGCATAAATATCCTTTGTCTGTGGATCAGGGCTAACTGGTACTGTACTCTTTGATGTGGGATTTTATTTTCAGACCACTGCAGACACAGATTTTTTTCAAAGCAACAACTGTACTATTTACTGCATGCCACAGATATTTTTAGAAATAATTGCCACAAAATATAGTTTTAAAAGTACTTTCATGTAAAATCCACAAACTTCTAAGTCTCCTTACCAAATAGTACATATTTCTATCAAAAAATAAGCTCTATTTAATTTTTCTCAAATAGTAACATCGAGTTGTTACATAATTCTTTACCTCAGTAGATATCAGTGCTCCATTCTTTTCCTGTGTGTTAAAGGGAGGGAACAAGAGTTTGCTTTGATTCTGCACTACCTTGTCTTTATGTATTATACTTATCATGCAAAATAGATGCAGGCTACTATCAGGTACTTGAGCAGCTTTCTACACACAGTTTAAAACTGGTTTGCACAGACAGCTGCATATGAAACAATGTGTGGGAGAATCAGGGCCCCACACTCAACTGAAGACATTAGTGGACTCTGGACCATACTCCCATATGACATAAGTCAACGCTATTCTGTTCTTAATGGAGTAAATTTTCTGTAGATAAGGATGTGGCCATAGGGTTGCTCAAACTGGTAAAAAGAAATTTCATGTGGAAACTAGAATGGGGAAAATAGTCTAATATCCAGCTTTTTATTTGATTATACTGAAAATTCATTGTCTCCATTAAATGTAAATTTAATTAATTAAAGGCATAAAACAGCTGATTTAAAAAAAATAATTACTGTGTCTCATTTCCTACTCATGAGCATCCCTTCTTCTGAATCCTGGGATAGAAAACTATCTTTCCATAGAAAGTTTTGCATGAGACATGCTTACCAACTCTGGTGGCAAACCTGCCTTAGTCTCTACACTTGAACAAAATATACTCTTCTTAGTCTTTGTTTTGGCCATAAAGAAAAAAAGGAATTATTCATTTAGACATACAACATCATTTTTGACCCTCATCTAACTCATTCAATACCCTGAGACGTGTGCATATAGATGGGTAAATTTATACCAGTGCCAATCTGAGCAATGCTGCATTACCCAGGTGAATAGCTGTGCCGATTTGCAGCAGTTGGAAGGACAGACTTTGAGGTCAAAGTCTGCCTGTCTGGGATGCCCAGAAGTACAGGTTTTCTAATGTGCTTTTCATGTTGAAGTATGGGCAGGCCACTGAGTGTAAGAAAGTCCCCTGATTTTGGTCTTCAGCACAGTTGTATCCAAACCAGTGATAAAACACAGAGAACTGGAACTAAGTCAGATACCTCTCCCTTTGGTTAATCTAAGTTGTAGTGCAGATAGACCTTGCAAAGGGTGGAAAGAACTCCAGCATCTTGTCTTCTTTCGTCTCATATTGTGCAGCTGTCCTAGTCACCTTTTTTCTTTTGAGATAAATACAGGCAAATATATGTGCATATTATCTACAATGTTATTTTATATAACTCAAGATTTACCTGCTATTTATATAAGCACACAGAGAATTTTCTAGTAGAAAATTTAAGATGACAACTGAAAAGCTACTTCTAGGAGAAATACATATTTTCAAAGATGTGAAAGCACTATCCGTTAAGGAGCAAAGCTCTAAGCAATGTATGTCATTTTGTCCCAGACTCCTTTCCTTTTGTACTCCCTCCTTTGCCTTTATTGATGCTACTGCACTATAAAAAAACAGTGCTCTAGGGTAGACCTCAGAGCCCCAGTTCCTACCAACCTCTTCCTTCCTTATTCTCGGTAGCAGAAGCTACTGCAAGGTTACTTTGTGATCAAGAAAAGAAGTTTGTATAATGCCCCAACTCTGCAGTGTTCAACTGTTCCTCATTTTTCCAGATTAGGGCCTTAATTAAGTCCAAATGTTTTTCATTTTCTCCCTTATGGTCCCTGCTCTGAAACCTGATGCTGACCATGGATGCTGTCCTCTTGTGACCTTTTCTCTTCCTGTTCCTGCTGCTGGCTGGCTTTTAAATTGTGAGCCATTGTAAGAGGGTGACGGTTACACACTTTCTGGTCTCCACACACACCTGGGGGGCTGTTTACTCTGTTATTGAAGTCAGAACCAGCCAGGAATCCACTTTGTTTTTCCCCTTCTCTGTGAGGCAGAAGTGAGGCAGAAGAGAACAAATTTTTAGCTGCTGGATAAAGCAGTTCATACCATACACCTTAGTCACCCTCAGTATAAACTCTTAATACAGTGCAGCAGTAATTTGTCACATCACATAAAATGTATAAACAAGATTTCTTAAGAGAAATCGTTGATTTCGATGTGATTATTTTAAGGGAGCTACCTTGCAAGTTGGGCCTCAAAATGTTCAGCCCAGAGGAAAGAAGAACAGAAAGGCAGAAATTTTAACTGACTTGTTTCAAAGTTAACTGTAAAAATGAAGTGCAAATTTTGCCAGTACAGTAAGTCAGTAGAGCTGTACTGAAGACGAGACTAAAATTAAATCAGCTAAGAATCTGGCCCAAGAGGATAAGGAAAGAGAAACTAAAGAAAACAAAAAGGGCTTGGTCCTTTTCTTATGGCGTGAGTCGCCCCAGTTACTGGAACTACACTGAGGTAAAATTGGTTTATGTAGCAGAAAAATCAAATCATATGTCAATTGCAATTGCATGACTGATGGTAAACATAAAAATTAAGCATGAAACCCATGGTCAGAGACAAAACTGTTGCAATGGGAAAAATATGGCAGTAGTATCCTGCAGAGCATTTGCATTACAAGTAAGTTAGTTTTTATATCTTCAGGAAATAAAGAGAGAATTTCTAACACTTATATTTTATCTCTAATACAGAGCAACAGCATGTCTTGCCTCTCAAATAAAACTTTGTATCACTAACTTCATTTCTCTATATGAGGTGTAATAGGATTTGTAGAAATCACACAGATGTGTCCACAACAATTCCAAGTACCAGAAGATAAATGATGTACAGAAAAGGTAATTGTTTATTTTTTCTGTGCAGGGTTTGTTCATTGTTCTCCTCAGGGAGACAGATGTGCAGGCAGTATGTGCTGAGTGAAATGAGTACCCCTTACTCTTTGGCACCTTTAAAATTATTAGAATTAAATCTATACTTTGCTAAGTGAAATGTTTCAATTTAATCAAACTGTGCTGTCATGACCATACTTACATTAAGAGTTTAAGAGCCCTACTTTGCCCTCAGCTAATCCCTCACATATGAGGTTTTCATGGTTAAATTGTCTCCTGTGTAAGTAATCAAGTACATATGAACTCTGCTGCTAGGGAAATTGAGCACAAGTCAAAAATCTCTAAGAATGAACTACTAAGAACAGTGTGGCTAAAGAAAAGACAGGGAGCTGGCCTCGGTCATCAGGTCCCCCTGATGCTCTTCTTACCTTGTAGCATACTCCAGTGAAAATCTCAAAGATTAACAAAATCTGCTCCTGTAACAAGAATATGTGTTCAATCTGTGTGCTCCTCCTTCCCTCTTCTAATAATTCTCATCATTGTATTTTGAAGATCGAACACCCATCATCTTCAAATAATGCTGGTCCATGGCATAAGATGAAAGACTAAAGGACAGCATCACTGTGTAAGAGTTTCCAAGTGGCAGGAAAATGTGCCCAGCAGGAGTAAAATGAGCAATTAACAGAACTTCCAGTTCAGAAGACTTTTTTGTAGGATCGCTGGAAAATGTGATCAAAAATCAGGGAAAGCAAGTGGGACAGTTCCAAATTTTAAGGAGGATAGAGGCATACTAGCCAAAACAGAACCATAATGAATTTTAACACTAAAAATTCACAGAAAGAAAGGGACAAAGAAGTAAGATTTAGGCCTCTATGTACGTATGAGCATACAAACACACAAACACAGCATGTAAACAAATGGCAAAGTTGATTGATAAATGGAGCACAGTTCCATAAAAACTAGGTTTATGGCTGGAAAGATAGTCAAGAGGTCATGTAGCCCACTGCTTTATCCACTAATGGGAATTATTTATAGGTGAATTTTAAAGGTTGACTATCTTTTCTAAAAACCTCCATTGATGTAAACTCTGTGATGTCCCTACTCACGAACAGTATAATCTATTTGTCTACTACTTTCCCATTAGAAAGTTTTAACTAATGCTGAAATCAAAATTTTTGTTATAAGCTAGTCCTGTGGTGGTTTAGAAGAAAAAAATCCAAACACCCAAACAAACAAAAAAAAAAAAAGAAAAACAAACAAGCAAAAAACACCCAAAAGCCAAAACACAGTCCACTGTTATTTTTTATGCAATTTTTTATCTATTTGAGAATAGTTATCATGTTCCATTGCAGCTCCTTTTCCCTCTATTTTTTCACTGTGTTGTTCAGGCTGTGCAAATGTGATTCTCCCAGGCTCTCCTCCCCAGGTTTTCTTTCCTATCATTAATCATTCCTATTGGTTTTGTTGGATTGTTCTGATTTAGTTCCTATGCTTTTTGAAGGGCATTGGTTAAAACTGGGTCTGGTGCTCACTAGAGCAGGTGAAAACCTTTCTGTGCCTCATGTTTACATAGTCTGCCATTGGGAGTTTGCCTTTTTAAAACAGCCTGACTGTGTGGAGTCCTGCTCAGCCCATGGCCCACTGCAACTCCAGATTTGTTTGAAAAGCTAACAGGTAGTCAGGTGCCTGCACAACCCTTATTTGTTCAGGTGATCACTCTTGAACAAGTGCAGCTTCTTAAATTTGTCCCTATTTGTTTTCATTCTGTTTTTTGCTGGTCATTTCTTCAGTAATTCTTCAGGATAAGTTTAAATTCCAATTCCATTGTGCATTCCATCTACCATCACTCCAGCTTCATTTCATCTGGAAAATTATTAAATATATTGCATCATTCAGGTCCTCAAGAAGGACATCAAGCAGAAAATGCTCCAGAACAGATTCCTGTGGAAGTCTTCCAGAAATATACCTGTACTGCAACAGAGAACTCCCGAGATATTTTTTTTCTGGATAGAGTTTTCTAAACAAGGTTTTATGCCGTCCACAAATGGAGCTCAGCAAGCAGGTGCAACTAGTCTGAAAGCACCTTACTTCATCTAAGAATTCCTTAATTCCTTCTCTGTTCTAAGCCCTAAGATAGTTAGTCTTAATTGAGCTAGACACCTGATTAGAGCTTATCATTTGAGTAAAAACTGATACAAAATTATCTACTTCAGCTTTCTTGGCTTTATAGCTTTTCTCCATTTTTAATCACTTTTCCTGGATCACCTTCATTACTACTGAACTTGTTGATGTCATATCTCTTGCTCTTTGCATCTAATTTTGGATCAGGAAAAAACAGAATGAGAAAAGACAAAGCACAAATTTTGGTCTTTCATAATCAGGCTAATTGTTTTCAGTGCCCTGAACAATCTAACTTGGTTTCATTTTACTTTCTTTGGTCATCTATTACCAATAGTTTAACCAGTTTGGTCTCTTTTTACAGTGTCTATAGTTTCTCTGATGTGGAATAATATATACTACTGTCCTTAGAAACATTCCTTTGAGGAGTTTACAGCTGGTTTTTATTCCTATGTTCACTTAGCTACCTGTTTTCAAATAGTTTATTGAAGCCTCCACACTTCTAGTCCATCATCTTTTTTTACTCTTCTTCATTTCCTTTCCAAGGATCATATACCCTGTGACTCCAAGGTTACTCTTACATATGTAATCTTTCACACTCTCACATCATTCTTTAGTGCTTAGCATCACATCTGCAAAAGTCTTCTTTCTAACTCCTTACTCCACTTTTTTAAACAAGAATTGCCAGTAATTCCAGGAACTCACTGGACATTGGCGTCCTGTTGCATTCTTTCACCAGGGAATACCTGGACTGTTAAAATCCCTCATTAATGTAATATCCTGTTCTTTGGCTGATTCTGCTTTTTGGACACAAAAAGCCTCAAGTCTTCCTTTTTTAATATTTTGCAATCCCTGCAATCAAAGCCTTTATGTTCTTTTCCCCTTTTACTTTCTCAGAGATTGTAACTTCCTCCACATTCTCAACACACCTATGTACCCTTGAATGCAAAGCAGTGTATCTTGTTTTGTCCAATCTTTCCTGGCCTTCCTGAGCAAGCTAATGTTTTGTTTATTAGTATTCCAGTCATGCCACCACCTCAGCTCAGTTTGTGAGTATACTGGGGAAGGCAGTAACCATTAATGAGTTAAGGAAGTCTTACTGCCATTAAGAAGATGCATTTGTTGGAAAGCCTGAGGACTTAAAAAACTGAAAAAGAATTAGGGGAAGTCTTCTGAGGAAAAAGGAGACTCTCAGAAGCACAGGACTGAGCAGAGAGTGTGCAGCATGGCAACAGTTCACACCACTCACCTTGAGGCAGGAGATAAAATGAGACTGGATAAGTGTTCTGAGAGATCTGAGAAACCACGAGTGGCTGTGCTTATTGGACACCACAGCAGGGAACAACAGAAGCATTCGCTTATATAAAGAGAACCCAAAAAATGAAATAAGTATGTCAAGAAAGGAATATTTTCCACTACCTAGAAGGAGAGAAATCTTTGGAGACATGGCTTTTGCCAAATATTTTCCTGTGCCTGATGCATCAGCAGGATTCTGGCAGGTGTCCTTAGGAAAACAGAGCACATGTTTGTGCACCTACTGCACCTCCTCTGGGAGACACTGTTTCTGCAGATGGCTATTGGGGTTGTGTTTGGCACCTACAGTATTTCACAGGAAAACACAGGAAAAAAACAGTGGTGGTGGAGAGGGTATTAAAGTATTAGGTAATATTCTTACCTGGGGAAGACAGTAGAAGAGCACGACCAAAAGCTCTGAGCAGTCAGAGGTTTACCAAAATGCCAACAGTAAATACTGTTTAGCAGAAATAACACATCTGGGAGAAACATTAGGATAAGGGTAGGCCATTATAAGGCCATTTCCACCACATTTGCTTCAATAGGCAAGAAAGTTGAAGACTGCATTCCCCAGCTGTCCCTGCCAGGCTGGGAAGTGTTGACTGCTCAAGCTGTCCAACTCCAAACCCCCAGGTTGCTCCTGGATGGAGGCATCCTATGTCTGTGGCCACAGTGACTTGTGGCAGGCAGCCCATGGTGGCTTACCAGGACCTGTGGCAGCTTGGTTAGCAGATGGATATTATTAGGCAGTAGCTTTGGCTGGAGCATAGTTCTGCTCCAACACATGCAAAGCCAGAGACCAGTAACTTAGATATAATAGGTACAAAGTGTCACTGCACTCATGTGGAGAAGGAGACTTCAGCCTGAAATCAGGGGTTAAAAGTAACCACATTCTGTAGAAACTGGAGGTTGTTTGGCTGATCATAAGCCACTATCGCTAAGAACCTAGTAAACTTTCTTACAAGGATTTGAAACTTATTTTTACAGCTACAGATACCTGATTTAGAATCAAATGCAAATCTCGGAAAGATTTATAGCTGCAAATATATTTTCTATAACATGAAAAATAAGAGTGCAAAAACCAGAAGTAAATTGCTCCTGGGTACAAAACAGTGCATCCTTGGACAAAATGATTGCCAGAAGCTCAAGTGTATATTAGGCAGAGCACCACTACAATTTTTTGCACTATTCTGTACATAATCAGAACTGATCTCTGTTGGTGAAAAGGTACTTGGCTAGGTAGACCTCTGATCTGGCAGTTATTTGTTCCTCTGAACTAGTGATGAGAACAGGGTGTACAGAAAGTAGTGAAATCCATGAGAAATGTTGTGGCATGTACAGCTTATTTCCTCACCCTGCTAAGATGGAGTTCTTGTTCTTTGGAAGTATTTCATTTAAAGGCACCGAGCAGTGATTCCAACAGCACCACAAAAAATGTGCTTAAAAGGATACGTGAAAGTCAACCAAGGGACTGAAAAATCTGAGAGAAGGGCCAGGGATGTTTTATATTGGCCTTAAATAAACAGTGCCATTGTGGGAAGTTAAATATGGTAGCATCTGCCAAAAATACTATTCAAGCAAAAGAGCCTATGTTGGTAGCAAAAGAAATATCTCCCCTCTCTCCTCTCCTGGCATGAAGCAGTAATAGGTTTGTTTATGTTGGCTATATAAACTTCATTGCTCCAAGAGAATTATTCTTAATTCCTGAAATAGCCTTATTTGAAGATATTAGAATAAAAATGGCTATCTTGTGTAGTAACTGCTTCATTGCAGCTGAGTTTTCTCCATTATCAGACATTATGCTCGAGCTGACATTAGATTTGGAGGGATGACTGATGCAGAACTAGGACTGAGTCAAGTCATATTTTTGAGAGAGTCTCAGACAGGCAGAGACCCCATGGGGGTGTGAAATCTGAGTCCCAAAATATAATATAAACAAAACAAAAACGTTTACAACCAACCTGAGAATATGAGACCTAGGGAGCATGATTTGTCCCTCAACTGAGTAAACACAGTAGCTGCATTTTACAGCTCCAAATTCAAGAGGTCATTCCTGCCTGAAAAAGTATCAGCATGTGCTTAATGTCCATTGAAAACCACTGTAATCTGAGCCTCTACCAGTCCAATAGGCAGGTCACAGAAGAAAAATATCTTCAAAACCACAGAGATTTGCATGCAGAAAGACAACGCTCCCATGTCTAGAGAGCCACAAAGGGCAGAAGAGGTACAAAGACTTTGCCTAATGCAACTGCAACTGAACAGTGGCTGGGAATCTGCTTCTTACATAAAGCAAAATTGCAGAAACCACAGTTTCTCCTCTCTGGGAACTAAGAGAGCAGTTGAGCTAACCTCCTGCGTGCAGCCGAGTGAGCCATTTTCTGCAAGGAGAACATTACATTTAATCCAGCAGGGAGGTCCCCATTCAGGTCTCTTCCGATTGCTGCCTTTCAGTTTAATGTTTAATGATTCAAGCTGCCCTCATGCCTTTATGAATATAATATGAAAGGGCTGGAAAAACAACTGTTTGCCTCTGAGATTCATTGCCATCAGATAAAACTGTGATATTTATGTGGTGTGTGATACTAAAGAAAATTAGTCTACTGGGGCATAGCTGGCAGGAACCATGAAAGAGATGCTTAATTTCTGGAACTGCTGTGAAAGACTGAGGAAATTTGTTATTTCAATACCATAATAAACAATATGTACATTTAATTTTTATTCCATAAAATACTGTGTACCAACATTCAGTCAATAAGACCTTTTGCTTTGTGTTTTTTTCCCCCAAAGATTTTATTCAGGTCAGACCTTGGAAATGAACAATGAGAACATAAAATAATAAACTTTTACATTAAGTTACTCAAGAGCTCAGTAGACTGAGTCCATGTGGAGAAAAATGCAAAGGATCTTCTTTTCTCCACTTAATCATGCTGGTTACATTTTTCTATTGTTCTGACATGGAGATACACAGAAAGCAAACAGTATTTATAGCATAAAAAAAATTTCACTTGCCATCCTTTATACTTTCAAATGGAAAATCTGAGAATGCCACAGACCGAAATTTTTTTCATGTAAATATGTATTGTTATGTTTCAAGTGTTTGTCAGACCAGGAGAGTATAAAAAATTGAATTTGACAGTTAATTTCTAATCACCTCCTTTATCATCCATTGCAATGCGGTAATAAATCTACTTCACCTCTCCCTAGGACTCTTTTTATTCAGGCCACTGCGTTTCTGTGGCTGGTGTTTTCATACCTCAACGTCCTTTTCTAGGCTCTAATGTGTACTTCAGGATCCATCATCAGAACTCCATGGTCTTGTGAAGCCCACAAACACCTAACATTTACAAATATTACATTAACAAAGGGCAAGCAGTCTATAATTAGATTTTTCCTCAATGTATTTAGTACATTTGGTGACGTATATCCTCTTACCATGTCATCTTCTGTCTTGATTCACACAAGAAAATGGTTAGCAACTAATAAAATAAGTTGGTGAAACCTTATCTGAAATGCTGTGTCCAGCAATAGCCCCCTGGGCCAAAGATGACCTGGGAACAAGGGCAGCAAAGCTGTGGTAGGGAATGGAAAGTCTGCTTTGCATAAGGAGGCCAGAAGAGCTTGACACATTTAGTGTAGCAAAACAAAAGCCGATACGGAATGTCACTGCTCTCTATAAATACACCAGGAGGTTGAACATCAAGGAAGGAAAAGATCTTTTGAAGATAAAGTACAGTGTTGGCACAAGTACAAATGGGCATAAACTGCCAATGAATGCATTTTTGACTGGAAACTGAAGGACATTATGTAGCCAGTTGAGCACTAAATGCTGGAGAGAGCAGGCTTCCAACCCAAGTATGGGGGCACAAGAGGGGTTGTAAGATGGAGTGCGACGGAACAGCTGATGAAAGGCATTGTGTGATGTGGCCTGGGGCTAGTGGGAGACTGGGCTCCAAGACACAGGGGGTCCCTTCCAGCCCTCTGTTCCTTTGTTTTAATTTTCCTCAAAGGTATTTGGAGATTCTGCATAGTGATGTCTCACAGCTGGTAAAGGATATGGCTCAGAGAAGAAAAAGAAATAAGCAACATGTTTTAGCTTGCCAGATGTATGTTATTACTTTATTCCCAATTTACAGGAAATGAACAATCATTTAGTACTGACAGGTACATACTGGAACTTACTATCTTTCTTTTAAAACTTAAAATAATGTCCTACAGAAGTTTAACATTAACCTTAAAACAGACTTCACATTTTTGCCAAGGTTACTGTGATATCTTGTGAAACCTATGGGATAAAACGGAAGAAGAAGTAGGCAGCAGGCAGAAACAATATAAATTGCTGCCAGAATGGCTAAAATGTTAGCAAGGTTAAAAAAAAAATCATCCAAAGCTCTTCTGCTCACAGAGATACCTCAGTGAAAGGTCCCTTGGGAGCTCCAGAAGGTTAGGTAGGTCTGATTTTCATTGGGGTGTAACCCAAATTACCTTCTTAATAGACAATTAGACAAGACAAAAGTAATGGTAAAAGCAGCAAGTGTCTCACTGAATCAAAGGACTACAGTTTGTTAACTGCACTAAGTGGAGTGGATTACAGCTATATAAGGGTAGGTCATTTTCAGGTCTAAGACAAGGTCAATGTTTTGCATTTGTTTACCAGGATGATTCGGTTTGGCTTTTTACATAACCTTTTAGTGTTTGCCTCTGAAGAGGTGAAGGTTAGGTATGATAGCAACTAAAGAAAAACTCAGGCCAATACTTTCTAATGTTGCTAGAGAGTTCAGCATGCCTTTCTTTAAACACAGATAAGGCTGGGCTCTCAGAAGCAGGCAAGTATCCAGGTCCATCAGCAGCCAGTTTGTCTAAAGGAGGAATCTGAGTGGCATCTGAGAGACAGCAGGCTGCTGCTCTGACTGTTCCCACTTTCTCCTTTTCCACTGAGCAAATAAATGCCAGAAGTGACATTGGAAAATCTCGGTTTTCCCAGCCACCTCTTGAACTCGTAGGTCAGGATGATTTCTAAACAGCAAATAGAATCAGAACCATTCAAGCTGAAAGGGTCTTCTGGAGATCACCTTGCCTAACCTACTCTTCAAAGCGGGGTTAACCTGTCCAGCTGAGTTTTGAGTATCTCTAGGGACAGTTATCACAATCTCTCTGGGCAAATATTCTCACTGGGATTTTTTACTCCCATATGTCCAATTGGAATTTCCCATTCTTACATTTGTCTTACCTCTTATCTCTCTGCTGTGCAGCTTCAGGAAGAATGAGTTCCATTTTCTCTACAACCATTCCCTAGGTAACTGAAAACAACAGTAAGATTTCTCCTTCTCTTCCCCAGGCTCAGCAAAGCCAGTTCTCTCAGTCATCCCTTGTTGCCTCATGCTCCCTCCCCTTGAGCATCTTGCTGGCCGCCCTCTGGATTCTGTCATGTACCAATGTCTCTCTTGTACCAGGCAATCCCATACTGGACTCATTATTTCATACAAGGTCTCATGATTGTCAAGGGGAGAATAGTCACTTTCTTTGACCCATTGACTTTACCCTCCCTAATACAGGCCAGTATGCAGACGGACCTTTGTTCCCACAGGGCACACTGCTGACATGTTTAACATGTTATTCACCAAGACTGGCTTTTCACCAAGCTCCTTTCCTGGTGAGTCACCATCAGTCCAGCTGACTCCAGCCTGTTCTGCTGCATAGGGGTAATTCAGCCCAGGTGCAGCATTTGCTCTTTCCTTTGTTGAACTTTATCTTCTCATGACCCATTTCTCCAACTTGTCAGTGTCCTCCTGAATGGCAGCTCTACCCTCCAGCCTATTGACCACTCTCCCCAGATTGATACCATCTGTAAATCTGTTGAAAGTGCATTATGAATTGTTGTCTAAGTGACTAAGAAAGACATTAAACCACATCAGGCCCACTGGTAAATCCAGAAAACTACTCAACTGGTTACCAGTTAGACTGAGCCACTGGTTGATTTTCTTTAAGCCTGAAGATTCAACCAGTTTACAACAAATCTTCAAGTCCAGCCAAGGGTGCTATGGGAAATAATCTTTGAAGTATTGCAAAAATCAAAGGAGATGCCATCCATAGTATTCCCCTCATGAGTCAGTCATCTCATCACAGAAGGCAACCAGACTGTTTCAGCACAATTTGCCCTTAAACAATGTAATTTATTTTTCATTCTGTATTTCATATTTATGTTCCAAGATTACCACTTTTTCCAGCATCCTCCCTCCAACACTATATATCACTTCCAGTGTATCACTAACACAACTAGGTTTTATTATTGAGGCAGGATCAGCTACCCAAGACTTTCAGATCTTGGTCACCAAAACCTGAAAATCCTGATCTTGAAAATGATCCTGATCTTGGCTCATGAATCTGTTGAAACACCTTTAAAAAGAAGGCTAAGCAGAGGCCCCAGACCTTCCTTTATTCATTCATTTTGGGTGAGCCAGACTTAAAAGATACAAGTAGGAAAGCTAACTTCGCTTTTCACTTTCCATCTCTGCATTTTTCCCCTGTGTGTACTTACATTTGTTTCACTAGAATCTATAAAGTCTATTTTCCTCTTTTTATGTTGTGTTAGGAAGGATATAAATGGACTAGCACTCTTTTTTTGAGCTTATGCACGTTCTCATTTTCTTGTAAGGATTTTTTTTAATGGATATTCACGAGACTTTGACCAAACTGAAGTCTTGCAAGTAATATAAGGCTGAACTACCTGCAGGTAATTTTTAGTACCCTCAGAAGAACGCAGTTAACTTCAACTCATCTCCAGTCTGAGTTGGTGCTTTTTGAAGTAGGTCTTCATGGGGTGAACAGGAAGACTATGAGGGTTTTATTATAGTTGGCTTCCTTTACTGCATTAGCGTTTATATTTTCCCTGTAGAAATCCCCAAATTGAAAATATAGAGGTGTCAGCTAGCACCACTTTAGTTAAGGTTGTGTCAACATTTCCTATAAACGTTGTTTTTCTACGGTTTACAACTAGACCGTAAAAATGTGCTCAGCACAGAAACTTGGCACAGAAGATTTCAGCCTGGGAGAGAATTTTCACAATTAAAAATTAAAAAGTCCACTCAGCTGTTTTTAACTAATATCCGTGTAATTAAATGGAAATTAGTTGATTTAAAGATACATTTTTTCAGCATAGTTCAAATCAAGCTTTTATTTAAAAGAATAAGTTCGCCAAGGGATTATTTCATTTATGTTGTCTTGTTGCACTCAGTAATTTTGAAAAAGTCAAAATTACTGAGGTACTGGATACTGGGAAATAGTGACTACATCTGCTAGTTTGTGTAAAGCTCTTTGGTACACATAAGAAAATATTTTTAATAGGCGGGGCTAATAGTGCATAATATGACGTTTGCCCAATATTTCCTGTTGTAAAATCACATTTTGAGACTTTGTCAAGTTTTAATCATTTGGGCTGATATTTTATATTCCAGGTGTATGCCTAAGGCTGAATTTTTGGAAAATTTTTTATCAAAACAGTTTAGCAGATTCTGGGAACAGGAATTGAGAAAACATTTTGTTTTGTTCATATTACCAAAAAAATGATAACAAACTTTTTTTCCAAAAAAGCCTAATTTCTGAGGGATTTGTAGCAGTGACTCAAAATGCAGGAGTGGAGGCAAAGTGACCTTTTCAGCTGGGGAATGTCCATTGGTGTTTTTAAAAAAGTGTTTCATTTAGGTCCAGTTAGAAACTTTTAAAATAAAACCTACTTTGCCCATGCTAAGTAGAGCCATTTTTTTTTTTTAGAAGCTAGTGTCTCCATCCATCCCATCTTTAAGGCACACAGGCAAGTTTCTCAGGGCTGCTGGAGTGGCTTATAAAAGATACTGTTGGTCTACAGTGACTGCACATACTCTGTTCCCTCACAGCTCCTGCCAGAGACAAAGCTAATACATGCACCGTGTTCACCCTGACCTGAACATACTCCATCCAAAGTCAAAGAAAGAGGATTCCTCCAATAACGGTCAGGGATGGGAACTCTCAGAAACATCCTAGCCAGCACTGAGGCAGTAGAAACAAGAAATTCTTCAGAGCAGCTGGAAAGGAGGCAAAAAATTGACTAATGGAAAACAACAAACAGATGGTGGGACTAAGAAATAAAAACTGATTATGAGTGGGAATTCACTGACCAAAGAGGGAGGGACATGACAGTGGTGGGGTCTGGACTCCTCAGTTAAGAAGACTGAGGGTGACAGTCAGGATCTGGTACTGTGGTGGATGTTGTGGGAGAACTGGGCAAGAAAAAAATATTCTTTCTTGATAAGTCCTTTGTTTTTGTTAATGCTTCCCTCATGCAGCATCCCTGTCATCTTGTCCGAGACTTTCCTTTCAGGTGTCAAAGCCTGTCTGCTGCCCTGACTTAATGGTGAAAGAGTGTGGAGAGAATTGTGCTGATCCAAGTTGTGCATGTGGGTTGTGCCCTGCCCATCTTATGAACCCTGCTCCATGTGTAGCATCCAGGGTCATGGTGTTGAGAGTAGAGAGGACCATACCCCAAATGAGTTGACTTCACTCCAGACCTGGATACACCAGTTTTAGTATGTAACACTTAGCAGACAAGGTTTCCCTTGCCTTCCTGAAACAGGAGCAGATCCTACAGCCTGAAAGACTTCTCTTCCATTCTAACTGTTGCACGGGTCTCTTGAAAGAAGTATCCCTAAAGAAATTACTCAACTCTAATCCCAGGTGAGGGTTAGAGCAGTTCAGATCCAGCTGGCATCCTTGAGGCATAGTTTATATCTCCAGTGGCCAGGCCAGGCCAAAGTTTTAGACATGCATCTGAATTTCAGAGGGTGAATTGTGAACTTCAAGTATGGAGCCAAGCACTACTCCAGACTCTAGCAAGTCCTGAATGGTGCCTGGTAGAGCCTGTGATGGTAATCCAAGAATTCATCATCTGGATGTTTTTCTCCTTCTCTTTTGTAATACTTTAAAGACACTAAAACTACATTGTTGTGTACTGTCAGTGTCAGTTTTTTTACATATGCAGTTGATGTGACTGAAGTAAAGATGTTCAGCTGCCACTGGGTAAGAGCTGCTCCCCATAGCTGGGAAGAGGACAGCATGGTCTTCGAAGTGGAAACAGCAAAGGAGTGCTTGCAGGGCAGCCTCCTATAAAGTTCAAGGCAATGCTATGAATAATCCTAGAGTCCTTGTTCCAGATGAAAACCAAAACTTGGTCTCCTAAATGTCTTTATTCCGAGCAAATAGCAGAACAATGGCAGAATGAAAGATCTAAGAAAAACTCTCTCTAGTGTTGAGCTCTCTGAGTTGGAAATACTATATATCCCAATTAAATACAGCCAGACTGTTTGAACTACTGTGTTATAGTAAGCAAGTAGTATATCACAGCAACACCTGAGGGTGCTGCTTTGATCACAGCCTGTCAGCATTTCCGCTGTGAACTTTGTTTATTAGAGGTAAGCTGCAAAAGATCTCTCTATGCTGAAATTTCAGTGCAAAGCCAATCTCAGTCATCAGTTAAGAGAATCAGGGGGATAGAAACTCACATAACAGTGTCATACTCCTGTGTGAGATTTTCTTTCTAAATCTGAGGTTTTTCTCCATTTCTGAAACCTAAAGTTTCCTTATCATCTTCAAAGTGCATTAATCCTTACTGCATATTGAAGAAGAAAATCAAACATCTGAATTATTAAGAGAGGTGCTTGAATGGCTGAAAAACTTCTCATCAAATTTTCATCCATTCATTTTGTACAGTTTTCAGGACACAAACGAAGCATTCCTCATCCTGTCTTTCTCCTGGACTCTGAGGTGTTTAAACCACATCTAACTGGCATAAAAGACAGGGTGGGGGACAGAAGAGAAAGGAAGTGTCATATCCTCTGCTGTGAATAGCTAACACGCTCACAGCTATGCTGAGCTGAATGCTTAAATCCTTCATCTGCCTGCTTTGGAGCAGGGGCCTGGGATCGAGTGCCTCTGCTGTGTACTGTCATCAGTGGGTCTCACAGCCGGGTCTCTCCCAGGCTCCCCTGCTGAAGCCGCTCTGCTTTGTATGAGCTGATTAAATATTCAGAGGATGGGAATGAAAAGGGCTCTGCTGCTTGGGGCGGGGGTGCTCATCCAGGAGGCCGGCTCCCAGTCCCCGTGCCAATGAATATTTAATCGCTTTGTACAAAGTGGAAGAGTTTTAAAAGGAATCCCTGAAAATCTGTAGCTTGGCAGCTCAAGTATTTAAGCGAGAAGAGTCTTGGGTCAGAGCCCCTTTTCAGTATTATGCAGGAGAAGGGATTTAGGAGTAAAACCCTGAGAAATGCTTTGGCCACCACGGTCCTCCGGACTCAACTTCAGGGTCATTGTGTGAAAGCTGGCTTACGTACTCAGCTCAGTGGGAAGTGTCCTTCCCACCCCGAATTAGCCATGCAGCGTGTCTCTGTCTCGGGCAGTGCTGTGTGTGCACTGCTGGCCTCTGAGCACTGTGATTCCTTCCAGGCAACGTACAAGGAAAGCAAGACACCCACATTGTGCGGGCTGTGGCGGGGGCTAAACTTCACCATGCAATCCTGATACCACCAAGTCCCTCGGTGACTTTTGCTCCAGGGCTGTCGCTTGGCAGAATTGTTTTTCACTTTCCTGACAAACATTCAGTGATTTCCTTGGGCAGCAGTGAGGTTGTGTGCTTGCTGCAGTGAGGCACTGCTGCTGAGAGGACAGGGTCTGAGCAGGTCCTCTCAGATGGGGTTGGAATTGTAGTGTTGGACAGGTTGTACTGCTCTGTTCTTGGTCTGTGGCTGCCCTCGGGAAAAGAGGAGACTTTAGAGAGTCCAGCATCTTTTATTGCTACAATATTCATGGAAAAATGAATGTAGATGTTTGGCCTCCTGTTTTGTGATCACTGCAACCTTTCCTACATATTTTTTAACTGTGTAGGAACAAGTAACTGTGTTATTATAGACTGGGTCAATTTGTCTCTACAACCGAATATAACTATAGATACATGTATACATACAAGTAACATATACACACAAATATATAACATATACATACATGCATCTCTATCAATAAAATTCAGTGCTTGCCATCTGGAAGTGATCATGCCTGGCTATCAACAAAGGTGTACTCCCCAGCTGCCTGCCAAACATTGCCAGAGCTTATCGCACCAGTTCAGCAATCAAACAACAAGTTCATTATAGATGAAAACCCGGCTTGGATTCATAGAAATGTTTACAGATGTGCTTAACTCTCTATGAGTGAAATTCCACTCCTATTTAGTAACACACTTGATTTCCGCAAGATCCAGCAGCTGATCCAGGGCTGACATCCCTGGGGGTGTTGGCCCTTCTCTGAAGCAGCTTGGGCAGATCAGTATTACCTGTAAGTCATTGGGGTTTTTTTATAGGACCTTGATGAAAAGTGGACTGGTTATTCTGTATCAGTTTTTGTGCTGTGGGAGAGAGAAGCAGCAAGGACTGAATAAAGAACACCAAAGGGGTTCCCTCCATCCTGCTGGAGCCCACATTGCCCTGCCCTGCCTGCAACACAAACCCTTCGGTCAGTGCTCCCTTGGAAACTGAGGCAAGCATTGACCAGGGCTGCAGCTGGGCTCCTGTGGACCCCAGGGTGCTGCACGTGCATCCTGCACCCCATCTGAAGGGCCTGGCCTTGCTACCTTCCCTCAGGGCTGCTGCTCCCTGCGAGAAACGTGACCCTTGGGCAGCATCCTCATCTGCTTTCATCCCTGCTCTGCCAGGTCATGATCTCAGTGTGAGAAATCGCTGCAGCTTTCGAGAGAAACCAGACCCCGTGCTCCCGGTGAAGGTGACCAGATGTCATGGGTTCACCAACAGCACTGGTTCCAGGAGGAGAATCGTCTGGTCGCCAAAACGCCCCACTCTGCCAGTCCCCCCGTGCAGATGGCTAACTTGGAAATCCCACCCCAGTGCTGTCGCGTGGGAGATGCCGATCTGCCAGATCTGCTGCTGTCAGCAAAAGACAAAACCTCTCACAAGCCATGCGGCTGGTGATAAAAGGGAGCAGCCCTGGGGAGGCCCCTCAGGAACAATGACAACCCTTTCGGGAGCCGGCGAGGGAAGGCTGGACAAAGGCTCACGCTGCCCCCAAACTCCAGCTGCTGCCTCAACACAAAACAGGGGACTACAAATTTGGTTTCTTTCATCTAAATCCTCTTAGGCAGTGCGAATGCGGAGAGCAGGCGTGCACCCTCGCGTGTCACACTCCCTCCCTCGGCCAGCAGTGCACTCAGCCTCAAGTGCCAGGAGACAATTTATTACGGGTTTATTTGACTTTATAGAAACGAGGTGCTTTTTGTAGTGGGAGCGGAGCAGAGAAACAGGCAGCATAGGAGCATGGAGAGTATTGACCTGAGAAATTGTGCCTGCCTTGTGCTGTTTTGCCTCTCAAAAAGACTGAACTTTTCATGTTCTGAAAAGCCAGATGAACAGCATAAGTCATTAGTCACCCAGGTATTTACAGTGTTTTTCCTATTTCCTTTCTCCCATGGCCTCTGTGGTCAGCAGTATAAAATTCCTAGGCACTCCCACCTAAACACAAGTTTCCTGTTTATGCTCTCAGTGGCTTTTATGTTTAGCTGTTAAAACCCGTTGTCTAAAGTACCATAAAACAATATGAACAGAGACTGCAGGTGAGCAAGCAGGGGGAAAAAAAAGCAAAGCCATGACCAGGCGGCGCGGAGGCTGGTCTGGACAGGGAAGCAGGGCTGGGGGAACAAAGGAACTAAGATTACTGGCAGCCAGGCTGCTGCTGCTGCCCGAGTACCGCCGGATGCGCCGGCACTGCCGCCTTTCTGCCGCGGCGACCTCAGCCGAAGAGCCGGGTTGGCTGCGCTTCCTCATCTCAAATCAGCGGAAAACACCTGATATTAAAACTTAAATGTGTCAATGGCTAGTATAAGTTAATCAAGGTTTGTGTTAATAAATAACATAGGCACTTCTTATGACTCTTCTTTTGTGAAATTTCATTACAATAGCATTACACTCATGCTGCTCCTGTTTGGTCTGTCAGCTTTTACACCGTGAAAGTTCCTCCTTTAATGTCAGTAATGTCGACTTCATCCTGTAACCTAAGCTAAAAGTTGTCGGCAAAAGCAACACTCAGATTCTCTGGAGCTCTAGGAAGGGAGAAGTTACAGCTGATTATCAAACCTACCCTGGGAGCTACTGCAAATTCCTTCTCTGCCGCAGGCTTTCTTACACCTTGGTCGGACTGCACAAATATTTTAAAGTCATGCTGACATCAAGAACATCCAATTTAGGACACTTTGTTGTGAGCACATGAGATCATGATTTCTGAAGACACAAAACTCAGTAGCAGTCACACTACAGATTTAGATAGCTCTTCCTAGAACTTTTAGGTAATTTTATGTCCATAGCTATATCTATATCACAAGGTAATATTATACATTTATCAGCTAATTTTTATCACCACCTCAAATATGCCAACTGTTCAAAATAACATTATCATTGGCTCTTATTACCACAGAAACAAAAATGAATAATCATAAAAATAAAACTTAGACTTTAACTTACCAGAAAATTCATAATTAGGACCAACTTTTATTCACAACAGTGTGACGTAATGGCCTTTGTCAATATTGTCTTTGAATTTTTTGGTTGATTTGATTTAGCCAGACATTTACAGCTATTTAAACATAGTTTTGTGTATTTAATTATATCATACATGATGTCATTTTTTACTACAGATGCCCTTGACATCTAATTTATTTCATCCAGTAATTAGTAAAGAATAATTAAGCTTTCACTACTGTAACCACTTCTCATGATGCTGTGCCATGTAGAGCAAGGTAGAGCAGGAGCAGCAAAGTTTATGCTTCAGATACCAAAATTTATTTGCTTTCAGGTTATACATCAGTAATTTTACAGTTTCTGTATACAAAGGAAGGACTGGGACAAAATAACATATTACGGAACCCGTGTGTTCCCTTACAGAGATTAACATGAGTGAATAATAGATCCACCGTGTTCAAAATCACAACATACACAGGGAAATGATTTTATGTGTATATATAATACATATAAATATTTTGTTCTATATATTACTTAGATTTTTTTTGTTATTGTTCATGGAGACTAAAAAGGTTCTTAAATGCGTAAAAAGATTTCTTGTGCAATATATGTGGCATCTTTTCAACAGTTCTGTTTGGACTGACAATTCTCTCATGAGTGATATGTCACTTCACCAACATCCTTAAACACTCTTTTTTGAATATAGATGGTCTTATTCCCAAATATCATTAGATTTTCTGTGTATGCACATGCATGTTCCTTTGTTCACATTGAAAGTTAGATTTTTTATTTTAGCCTAAATTTCAGGCCTTTCAGCAACCACCCCATGGGAATGATGTGCTACCAGCAGCATGAGGTGGACTGAATATGTGTTCGTACACCGTGAGCTCCCAGAGCATGTTTTTAAGCGTGTGTTTCACCTGAAAGACATTGGGTTCATCTCTTCCAGATTCACTCCACAAATCAAAAGGAAGCACATGAAATGCGGACAACTGGGAGACTGCCTTTGGAAGTGGCTCCTGGCCCAAACCAAGACACTGATATAGATGCACAAGTATTCAAGTTTAGACCTTACTGTCGTGGTTGCTTTGGATCCTTCGTTTAAGTACACAGACTTCACAACAGTGTGTTCCTCATCTTCTGATAACCTCTTTGTAGTCCTGATTAAATGAGCCCATTCCCAATCTTCCTAACATCAGTTTACATTGCTCCTGGTCCCCAGCTGTCATCACTCTCTCCCACTGCAGAGGAGGGGAGGAAATCTATTTGAAAGCACCTCACTGCCCTGGCTGTGAATGGAAAGTGAACACAGTCTGCAGACCAAATTAATTTGCAGATATGATGAAGCATTACAATAAGAGAGAGATGGGGGAAAAAAAAAGACATGGGAAATCTTTGAAGAAGTCAACAAAAAGGAAATACTTTTATGTAGCCTTGATTCAGCAAATCACTTCAGTTTCATCCCAGAGAAGCATCAGCACCTCGAGTCCGTGTAGGCAGGCGGTAGACAGGGAAATGACTCACTGAAGCAGAAACACAAGAGGGGAAGGCACTGAGCATCATCTGTGGGAACCTTTGAAGGGAAAAGAAAGTATCTTAGCTCACAGAAAGTTACAAATCTTTATGCTTGTTACAATGTGTGCATCCAACCAACAGCATCATTCTAAGAGCCTCTACAGAAATATGAAGAGAAAAAACTACTCTAAGAAAAACAATCTGAAACCTGTATTTAATTCTACAAGCAATAAAGCTTTTACCTGTGCTCAGGCAAAAACAGACCTGGAAGACTGTGATCCTTGCCTTGCTGCTAACTCTCAAGTGAAAGCAAACAGGAGTTTCCAGAAGAGTACATTTTGTTTCCACTTCATATTGCAGGTCTGCTGTGTAGCAAATTAGGACCTTCTTGTGGCCATCTTCCACCATTTCCGGTGGCTATATACAAGTGTGTCCTTCACTTCTCAGTCTCTTAGGAAGTATCACCTTCCCTTTCTCCTATCATAGAAGTTCTAGTGCCAATAAAACTATAAAACAGGCATAACAAATTTGTTGTTCCCTTGTCAGGTTACTCAACAACTGTGCTCCTCAAAGCTGAAGAACTTTCAGTGGCCCCAAGGGAGCCAGACAGTCTTCAAGCTGGAATTGCAGAGAGTTGAGTTGGGGCAAAGGAATAAAGACTGAATGGGCCTTCTGAATTGTCTCAGGTGACTTAAGGGTGCCCCAGCAGTGTCCCACCAGGCCAATATTATCCCTGCTAGTTGTGCTTCTCTCCTGTGTCACCTGCATTTCTAGAAGCATCTCCTACCAGTCATTGCCCTGTGAGGGGTTGTGCTGATCCAAGCAGGCACGGTAGAGGGAAAACAACATCTTCTCTTTAGCCTGTATTTCCTGTTGGGCTAGAGGTCAGCTCAACAGAGAGTTTTTTGTGGTAGGCAGGAAAAGAGGTGAGGGACAACTCATTGGCTGAGCAAGCCAGCTGATGCTGCAGTTGAGACAGCCCTTGCACCCATGGAGGGGAAGTCATATCCCCCATGCACGGGCACCTTTATAAAGAGGGCATTCATCCACTTCCTCCCTGAGCTGCTTAATAATCCACAACAACTCAAGAGTTTTCTTTTTTCTTCTCTCATTCACCACAGAGCTGCTCAACACAGCACCACAGCTGGAAATTCAACTTTAAAAGAAAAACATTACTTTCTGTACCACTGACATTCAAAAATGTAATACCAACAGGAGTCTGGGCACAAATCTGATCTTCCCTGGAGATGCTTAGGCTGGGCCTGCTTTTAACTTCAAAAAATAGAATTACTAAATATGGGCTTCTTGCCTCATGCAGACATACTACTCTTTCCTCCCAGAATTTGACACATCTCTTATTGAAGAGGTAAACAGAAATTCCACTATTTGCTATGGTTATGGCTTCTATTTTTACATTTTGACCCAACCAATATCACGGATGGTCCAGCTCATACACGAAGATTGACTTGTTCTAGTCCTGAACTACAGCTGGGTGGATCTCCTGTAATGGAACATGAAGCCAGGTGGACACAGATGTACATCACAGGCCAAGTTTGATTCAAGTTTGCAGAGAGTCACAAGGCTTTCAGCAGACCATCTTCTGCTTCCAGGTGGGAGTCAGACAAAACTCTGGCTTCGTCTGTTTTTCTGAAAGCCCCAAAACAAAGCACAGCTCAGCAGTTTGAGAGAAGTTTGACTTCGTTCTTATGAATTTAATAGGGAACAAATCCATGCAAATGAAAACTGCACAAAATAGCTTCAAGAACCCCTGAAGCTAGGACTGCTGAGATTAATTTACTGTCCCAGATTACTTCCCTAGTGTGAGTACACAGTGATTTCTGCCGGTCAGCTCCCATGAAGTCAGTAGGAGTTTTGTAACAGGTTCCATTGCTACAGTCACTTTCCATTATCCATGGGTGGCTTCTCTGTTGGCAGATAAGCTGCATCTTGAGCCTGAGCCAGCTCGGTGCAACTCAGCTGAGATGGGGCTGCTTAGCTCAGCCCTGGCCCCACACACCTCTGGGTGACTATGGAGCAGACACTGGAGCTGGCTGCTTCCATCTGCTGTGATTTGGTAGGCAGAAGGGAGGGTGACAGAAAGCAGTAACAGGGATGGGAACAAATAGTTATAAGCCTTTGAAAAACAAAGTGGGATGTGAATGCTGAGGATTCATTCTTCACTATTGGCTGCATTTTTTTAACTGAAAGGAAAAGATCTGTCACTGCTTGTAAACCCCAAGGCACAGGGAAGTACTGCAGGGCTGTACATCCCTGTGGGCACCAGCCAGCCTCATGCTGCCCAGGGGAGGATGCTACCTGCTCTCATGCCCACAGGCAGGCATTGCATCCTTCCTCCCCCCATTGCTGGGTGTTGGCAGGTGCAGCCACAGGCTCTACTCCTGCATGGTTGCCTAATTTACCCAAATGTAGCGACTCAGGCCTGAGCTATCACTTGGAGTTCAGGCACCCTCAGAGAAAAGAATTGATCTAACAGGGATGAACCTTGCTCAAATGAACAATTTCTACTTAGTCTCTTTCTGATGGAAAGGGGAGAGAGAAAATTAAATGCAAAACAAATCTGTTTCCCAAGTCCGTGATGATCCTAAACAGCTCTAATATGTACAGTCCTGCTTTTACAGAGGACACTACATACATTATATATACACGTTTATACATTATATATATACATTTACATACACAAAGCTACACGTTGCATGGCAATTTATCCATGGGATGGTATCTTGCAGCTCTATCAAGTCAAGAAGGAATGCAGCTGCACAGATCTGGGGAGGGGGGAATTCAGAGAAGAGGTTTTATTGTTCGCTAATAAGGAAAGTGTTAACATGTACTTTGCATGATGTATGCAGGAAAGGTTAAAAAATAGTAAGCACAGAAAAAAAAGGCACTCAATCTGTCAAAAATATCTAAAATAGTCCATTTAATCACCAGTCTTTTTATTTCCAAGCATTGAAACTGGTTTTCGTGGAGCTCCTCACTCCTAGCCTGAAATCCCCTTGTTTTCAGAGAGTTTGTGTGCCAAGAGAGCTGTCTGCAGCAACACAGCATGGATGTATCTTTCATGACTGTAGCAAGCAGCCTTACCCCAGTCCCCCAACAATAACAGCATAACATTTTCTTCCCTCAGGACTTCTATATCACACAAAATTTCCCAAAGGTGGATAAATGCTGGAATAGATATTAACCCCTGCAAGGGGTTTTGAAATGAGATGAACGCACAAAGTTGCCTGCCCTGGGATACCCTCTCTCATGCTCTACACACTGAGAATACAGAAGCTCTGGATTGTTCCCCACTGAATTCAGAGCTGAAATGCCAGATCTGCACAGAGGTCCATTTTAGGGCCTGTTACGGCAGTTTCTGTCTGTCAGTGATGTGCAGCTGCTGACACGGGCTCCTTCTCAAACCCAACAGTGTGACAAGAGAAGAAGTCCATTCCAGTTTGTTCAAAATAGGACAAAGTGCCCTTAGTAGGGATCTGCCAATACCTTTGGCTCCTCCAGGTGCCACTGAAAGCAGCTCCTTCCAGCACTATGCAATACCCTCAGAGCTGTCACTAGAGCTGTGTGGGGGTCAGAGGAAAGCTTGGGACACGCCCTGCACTCAGGCACCCATTGCTAGGCATGATCCTTATAAGGGCTTTCTTTGGTCAGCACCCCAGGTTTCACTCCACAAAGCTGCAAGAAACTCCAGCAGAAATTCTGAAATTACCTCCGAGAAGCACATTCCTGTTCAAAAATACCCAGGTGAATATAGAGAAGGTGGCTTGGGGCTCTGTGATGATTGCCAGCCAGGACCAATGGGTCCTGGCAGAATGTTCTGCAAAGTACTGTTGAACTTCATTGCTCTACCGCTTGCTGTGTGGGGATGTGGGGACGTGGAATTCAAAGAACAAGGGTAAGCCAAAAGTGTCCCCAAATCACAACAGCAATTATCCTAACAAACTTACTCCAAGCTGAATGGTCATATGACAGAATGCTGTAAATCCTGAGTAACCTCACTCGGCTGAGAGTGCAGGACTGATGTCAGATTTGTTGAACAGAAAGACTTAAATCACCTCAAGCTGAAAACTGCATTAAGGACCAGAGAACAGACAGAACGCCTGTTCTCTCCTCCCAAGCAGCTTTCTACTTGATATATGGCTCCCAAAGTATCAAGAGCAAGAGGTTGTACAAGTAAAAATCAGCTCAAGGTGTGTGGGACGAGAGGAAAAAGAGCCTCAGACACAGATACTGCTGGAGATTTGGCAATGCTTCATATCAAGCAGAGTGAAAATTTCAGACATCAGCAGTTTGGTCTAAACCCACTGTTTCGCATGTGGGTTTTACAAACCCAAGCTTGTACAACAGATGTCACAAAACGTCCCCAGACATGCCTAAGAGACAATTCACAGGCAGCTCCCTCCTTCCTACACATTTTATGGATTTCATCCATAATCCAAGAGTTTGATCTCAGGCATGTAAATGTTTGAATTAAATGCTTGATTTGGACCTGGCTCCTCATCCTGTCTTATTTCTGCTTGGGTTTGTTGGGAATACAAACCTTCAGACTGTGGATGTGTCATCTATTTTGCTTCTGCTGACTTTGGCATGTGAACATATCCTGCTTGTAAAGACGACAAGGCCGACCCCCGCTGTGGCCAGCTGGATGTACCTCATAAGGGACTACCTCCTGTTGAAGTAAATTGTTTTTACTTCTCGAACAGAAGCCAGGAGACTTCTACAATTAATGGCCCGAAATACTGGAATGCCTGAAATCTCAAAGAAAACAGGTTGTCAGAAAGTTCTCTGAGTAGACTCTGGAGAGTGGTGCCCTGTTGAATTGGCCCTCCCTAGTTATGAAGGATCCAGAAATTTGCACTGCAGGTTCATACTCACTGATAGTGATAACATAAAATAACATAAAATAAAATAAAACATCTGCTATTTGTATGCATGGACCTGCTGCAAAGTACTGGACCTGCATAGATGCCTCACAGAATAAAGACCACACTGGTAACTGGAGAAGTGTTGTTTTGGCTATGGTAAATGATACCTATGCCTGAGCAGTCCTGCACAAAGCCTGTGTGCCCAGAAATAGAAAGCTGTTCTACTTTAATGTGATTTTTCGAAAGTCTGAAAAGGGAGACAGTGTAGGTACTGTAGCACAGATCTACACCATAGCTCACTGTGCCTTAAATCCCCCACATTGAAAGCAGTACAGTCACCCATCAAATCAACAGAGCAGTCAATATTTTCACATGTTCTCCTCTCTTAATTTTTTTTTGCTGGATAAAAAATGTACTTGTGCCCCGAGGGTAATGGCCTGGAGAAGAGGCAGATGCTTAAGCCCATGTACACATCAACCCTATCATCACTCTGTTGCATGGTGGCCTCATTACCAGTTAGAGGAGCTCAGGGAAAGTCTGAAGGAGTACAGAGGATCCAGATCAAATTTGCTTACCACATATTTGAATAATTATTTCTGCAGCAACATGATTCACTTTTCATTCTTCATAAATTCCTCCACAATGTATTCCTAAGAGTCCACTATCTGTTCCAAAAGCTGTTGCATCCTCTTTTTAATGAGTATCAGATGCATCCTTGTAATTTGGACCAGCTTATTCAAGTTCAGGTTTCTGCAACCCAACTCTTAGAAATATGTCCTACACTGACTTGGAAAGAAAATGACACTGAAATCAAAACACACAAAAAGAACTGTGTCCAGTGGTACAGTGCTATGTTTGGAATAAGATGTTATTCAACATAAAAGCAGCCAAACAGAACCCTGATGTTTATTGAGAAGGTACCTGCAAGAGTCATGTTTCAATGTGTGCCCATACACAGAAATAGTCCCACCAACTTTCCAATCTACTAGATCCCACCTCCTCTTTGTCCTCTTATTTCCTCTTCCTGGAGGGGAGGGTATCAGTCCTATGGACTGGGGTCCTGGAAGCCCAAGGACATTTGAAAACAAGCAAGTCTTTCTTATCTGCCATTTTGCCTCTAAATTCCCCTTCCACATTGAAGACCCACTGTGAATACTGACATATGTTTTTAAAGAGACACAGTTTTGTCTTGCTGATCGCAATGTAATTAGAAAGCTATTTGGCACATACAGCAACTTCTGTACTAATTTGGCACTATCCCATCCTGCTACTGGCAGCATTGGTTTTGCTCCCTGCTGGCGACTCTCCTAGATATCTTACAGCTCCTGGAAACATCAGCCATGCCTATTCAGGGAATAAGTTTGGCAGGATGCTGGCACCTTGTGCAGTATATCCAGCAGCAATGTGGCTGTATGATGTTGGCTCATTATCAGACTCCACCACTGGATCTTCTGATGGGGTATAGCATTACAGAGACAGGTGCATGGTTTGTATTATGAAAGCCAGCATCACATTTCCCATTAACTCAGTTTCAATTACAAGTTTTTATCTGAGCTGTGCTTCAAAATGGGGTCCTATGGCAATTCCTCATTAGCTTTTTTGCTGAAGAACTTAAAGGAGAAAGCAAGTGTTTTCCCCTTGGGCCTCCCTTGCTTTACTAGGAAAGGACACATCCAGCTCCTGAGTTATGATGTTTCAAATTTCAGAGATCTCATATATTCTTGTTCACTATCCATGGGGACACGGGTCCCCCTAATTTAGCACACTGTCTCTAGTATTCTTCTGTCACATCAGTAAGTGAAAAAACATATATTGTTGGTTCCTATGTAGAAATTCTGGAAGAGAGGAGCTCATAACTTTTACGCAAGACTGTTTTTATCGTGATTACTTGGCCAATGACTACTTTCTTCCTGATATTTAGATATTTTAGCTGTCCCACTAAATCAGAACTCCATGTCCTCCAAGTGAACACACATGCAAAACATGAAATAATCCAGTGTGATGAGGCCTTCACCTAATCTACCACAGGACTGAGCCATCCTCCGTGGTACCGTCACTTCATTCTCAGCAATCCTTTGAAACCCAGCCTCCCTTGTTGTTTGCTGGGTTATTTGGGCTTCTTCCAGGGGCTTTTGTCTGCCTTCTTTAGAGAATTTTAGAACAGGGAAATGTAAAGCTACTTTATCTTTCCTAGCCCTTCTTTCTGTTTTCTCAGATTCTCCTTGATGTGAGTGGGCACTTGTGCCTCCTCATGCCCACTTGTTGCAGTTCCCATCAGCTCCAGGAGCTATTCTCAGTATTGCTGACACCAGCCACTCACATATCACACCAAAACCAAACATGCAGATTTCATTAGGTTTTTCTGTTTGGTTTTTGGAAACCTTGGGAGTCAGGTCTTCAATTTTGCCTCTACAGGTATGAAAGCAAAAAATTCACTTCCTTCTTTCAATGAAAACTTAGATTTTCACACAGTATTACCACCAGTGGGAAAGGGCACAACAAACAACACTGGGATGAGATTTGTTATAAATGAGGAGGGTCACACAGCAGAGAATACCTCCTAGTGCCCTCCTGTCTTACACTAAACCCAACCTGCTAAGTCAGGTCAGGGAAAACATTTTTGTTCTTAACATTATGTGCGGCCACTATAACTAGTGCAGCTGCAAACATTACTTTTGTAAAAGACTGCTGCTTTTTTAATCCTGCAGAATCCAGTAAAAACTTACATCAGTGAATTCTACAGGTTTACTTTATCCTACTTATTCATGGTTCTCTCTATCAGCTTTAAGAGTGTTGTCTTATAAATGCAAGTATCCCCTTTTCCTTGTTTTCTGGGACAGGCAGAACAAGAGTGTCTGACTGGCAAAGATGTTGATCCTCTATGCTCATAAAAATGTGGGAGGAATTAGGTCCTTCCTGCAGATTTGACTGCCTTCTCCAGAAACTAAGCTTTCATTTAAAAAGCTAATGAAGTGTTTAGCCCTTCTGGTAGCAAAGATAACCATGCTTCAGTTTGCATTTTGCAGAGGTTATCTTGTGTCAAAGCCAGAGAAACTATAACTAAGCCACGGAGTTATGAGCTTCCTCTATTTATCTTAAATGAGAACTAAATGTAAAACAATGTGTCAGGGATGTAAGTGTGCCACAGACCTGGAGACAGAGAAAAACTTCACTGAAGAGGCCATCTGAGAGGTTGATCCAGATCAAATGGGGGTTCCCGTGGGGTTTTGCCATCTCCTGCTTCCTCTCCTCTCCTTATTGCTCGCTGGCATTGGTCTCCTCCAGTTTCATCCCTCAGTCCTTCCTTGCATGGTTCCTTTATGTGTCCTGACTGGCACCATTTCAGTTTTCCATACAGGTTTATGAACTCAGACCATAAGTATGGCAATAATTACTAATATGAGAGGCAAGATAGGCCATGATCCTGGTTAGAAAATGACAGAAGGAGAAACTTTGACAGAAGCAATCGGAAATATCCAGAAAAGGAGAAGTAGGGCCAGTGCTGATGAGGAGTTTGAGTGCTCAGACATGCCTTATGCCAATCCAAATCTTTCCAGTCTCCCGGCTTTTGGTACACTGCCAGAAAGACTGGCCAGCTCCTAGATGCAAGTGACCAACTTCATCAATCCTCAGCCCTTCCACTCACTTGGGAAACATGAATTATTCACATGTTCTTTTATCAAGTTCACATTGTACATGTGGTGTCTAAAGTCACAGGCAGTAATGAGGCTGATGAGCCACCCCTCTGTGTGCACATGTGGCTACACGTGCAGCCACATCTGAGCACCAGGGTAGGTATATTCTTATTCTCTTCTTAATGCATCCCCCTGCTGCAGCATCTCAGGCACATTTTTTTGCTTCTGCTGCTTAGTATCTTCACTGAGCTGTTCACAATAATGCTCAGTTCTTTTCCCCAGAGATTACAGTTAATTCAGAAGCCATCAGTGTGTCAGAGTAGGTTAAATTATTTCTTTCAAATGCATTACATTTTAGTTCAAGTTCATCTGCCATCATGTTAGGACAACCACTGGTGGTATTAGAGTTGTCTGGTGTTTCAAAAAATCCTTTGCAGCTTTTGCTTTCTGATCAAGCTTTTATCAGCTGCGTATTTTGGCATTTCGTTGTTCATCAAATTCTTAGTCTTATTAGGAAATGCAGCACTTAAAAAATCCACTGAAACTATGATCATAGTGTTAAGACATAGGAAATAATTCTAAAAATCTCAAAAAAACCTGATAGGTGTACTCCTTATCTCAAAGTCCATATTTGTCTGCTATCTGTTGTAAACAAATCCTCATAGGAACTGAAGGAAATCAGTGTAATAAATGTACAACATAGTCACCTGCACATGGATAGATAAAAAAATAGTCCTTATAGACATCCTTAGGGCACTTCACTCTTAATATTTTTCAGCCTCAGGCTTCAAACATTTATTCCCACTGCCAGCTTGTCTCTTCAGCAGTTGTTAATCCAGGACAAGATTTTACCTCACCTTCTTGTTACCAGACTTCTTTCATAGTCTCATGGGAAGAATCCTATTGAAAGCTTTTCAACACTAAATAAATTATATCCATCATCTTGCCTTAATGTACGTTTTTTTTAACTCAGAGAATTCCATAAGTTTAGGAGAAACATAATTTATTTCTATGTATGTCATGCCAGTATGTCTTTATCAAGCTATTCTTGTTATTCTTGTGCTCTATTACTCTAATGATTTTCTACACACTGAAGTATTTGACAAAAAAAATTATCCTTAGCTCCTCTTTTAAATATGGGCTCCATATTGAGCACTTCTACTTGCATCAGTACCTCAGTTTCTGCTTTGTGTGAGGGAAAATTCTCTAAGCTTTCAATCACAAACTGCCTTCAGATATTAAGCAATCCTGTCAGCTCTTGGAATTGGCTGCAGCAGAGAAAGCAGCATAGCTTGAAATGAGAGCTTTCAACAATTATTTTTTTTTAAAGATCATTTTCAAATAACTATCATACTACAAATGTCCTCTACAGTTTTAACAAATCTTGTTATAAGAATTCACTGGGTGTTACCCACAAGCTGCTGTGACACAGTCATTTCCATGAATGACTTTACTGGGAATATTATTGCAAACTGAGGAAAACAAAAGCTCTGTGGGAACTTTACCACCTAGACTACTGTACTTAGCTATGAGGACTATTATTAACCTAGTTACAGAAACATTTACTTGAATAATGAATGAACTATTACTGCATGCTGGAGGCTGTGAGATTTAAAAAGAAAGGCTGAATGTGTTCACTCAGAGCAGTGGAAGAAAAACAAGGAAAGAGGAAGTCTTTT
Organism: Manacus vitellinus; assembly: GCF_001715985.3. Lineage (NCBI taxonomy): Eukaryota > Metazoa > Chordata > Aves > Passeriformes > Pipridae > Manacus > Manacus vitellinus. Next base: position 41,033,239 of record NW_021940535.1, read on the forward strand.
GTCAAATATTTAATTTGTCTTTTAGGTTAGTTTTGGAAAGGTATTGATCAACATCTGAGGATAGTGATCTTCTTCTCAAAGACTAGAATGAAAACCAGACCACTTGTGAAACTGCACCTTTGAGAGGCTGGAATACAAATTAGCCCTCAGACACAAAACTGCTTATTCTTTCTTCCCTGCAGAAATAGACCCCCTTCCCTCTCCCTCACTTAATCCCACACAACTCAAAGCAATTTTTTATCAAACTGCCAGGAATGCCACAGTCAGGCAGTACCAAAGCACTTCCTGGGCAGCCCTGACCCCCACCAGGCTCTGAGTTCCCTCTGCTTAGAAAGATGCCCACAGGACCAAAGTGCCGGCTGGCCCTGGGCAGAGAAAAGGGTACAGAGGACCCAGAGTTAATACAGAGCCAGTGTGAGGAGGGACCACTATCCCTCTGGTCCCACACCTTCCTGGGGCCTCAGTCCCTTGGTGTTTCCATGTAAGAAGCTGAGCATCCCCTTGAGTACTTTATGGCCACTTCTTTGGGAGAGGTCTGGTCCTCTCAGAAGGAGAAAGGATTTACAGCTGGGTCTCCCACGTCCCAGACAGAGGGCAAGATGAGGTAGAAGATGAAGGAGGATAAAATGACACCTCCCCTTTTGGCTCCTTCCTTCTCTCTACCTTCTTGCCAGAAAAAAGAAAGAAATGAAGTGAAACTATTTGAGTGCCTCGAGCTGAACTCACAAATAGTTTCAGAACATTCAAAACCACATTTCCGTGTAAATTTACTCTTCCTCCAAGGATTTCACCAGCTTCTCCCTCACTCCTAGTTTTATTTTCTGACTGGTTATGCCATGTTTAGAGCCCAGCAATGAATCCATTGTTAACACTGCTCAGCCTTCAGTTTATTGGAAATGACTTTCTTCCTCTGTAGGGTTGCCTGTGAATTGTCTTGAGATGTTTCAAACTCCTTGCAATCTCATTTGCACCCTGCCAGCCTATTCCTTTTTGCCAGCTGTCCAATCACATTATTAACGTGCTTTTTCATCACCCCTTTTTCTAGAACAGTATTTTGATTTAGCCCCAACAGTTAAGGTTTTGCCTAGGTCAAAATTAGCCATTTACTCTCATTTGTTATTTTTCATTAGGCTGAATTCACACACACCAGTTTTGCACTGATCAAACTGTCAGCTAGAAGAAACTTTTCCAAACTAAAAATGGTGTTGTATGTAATTTATCCCTTCCCTATCCACCCATTAGTAAAACATCCTGTTCGCTTCTCAATGAATTCACTAAATCCTTGAAGGCAACCTGTTGACAGCACACTGAAAAAGAAACTTTTATCTTCTTTTCTCTATGTTTTTTTAAAATTGTTATTAATTTTAGGGTTACTTTTGCTGCAAATACACCCTACAATCATTTCATATTTACTGTATTTTTTAATGTGAGGCTGTTTATACTTCTTGTGGATACAGAGAGGAGGGACTTCAATTTTCTGAAAGATATCTGGATGGCTCAACAACCTGTTCAGTCTTTCTCCTTGTCCCTCTGGCAGAGGGAGCTGCAGGGACCCAGCCCTGGACTGTGTGTCCATACACTGATAAATAGAGTGCCCGCTCTTCTCACAGTGGGTATCCCCCTGCCATGTCCCAGGGCCAACTTGAACTTCATATTTATGCTTTCATAGCTCATTCATATGATGAGGCTGAGATAAGCATTCACCAAATAGGATGTGCTAGAGAGCAACTCTAGATCAGATGAAATGTTGCCATAGGGAGCAGAGAAGCAGCATTGCACATCACTGGGAAGACCTCTTTGCTTTGAAACCTTTGGTTTTAATAGACATTTTTTTATTGGCTTTGCCTCTCAAGTTATTTTTTTCTCTTGTCTCAATTCAACTTGTCACCCAGAAAAAAATCCAGAGTTTGTACAGTAACACAAAAGTCATTTGAGTAAGACTAGATTAATTTCTATATTGCAGTCATTCCAAGAAAGAGCATAGCTAATACTATATCTGATGGTAAAGCATATATGGACTGCTTTCATATTTTAATGAAAAGTATATTCCACTGAATATTAACGCTAAACAACATTACCTAGAGATATGTTAATAATACTTTTGTAGCTTACTGGAAGATTAAGATTTGACAATTCCCACAGAAGTGCAGCATCCTATGTAAATTCCTCTTAAACCTTGACAACAGTACTACAGAACTGATAATTTATTTATTTTAAAAATGTCAGCGTGTTATGACCACTGAGATGAAACATCTAATTTTCAAGAACATCTTCAGGGATGATGGCAAATTACAGGCACTCACAGCGATGCACTTGGCATTAAAGAATACAGTGTATGATCAAATATGACAAGCAGAGGACTGTTGTTATTTTTTTTATAAACAGAACAATAAATTTGCTTAAAAGGTAGATAAATTGTGATAGAATATAATATTCTGTACTATGATGTTCTAGTTCAATGGCTTTGAATAGCTAAAGAATTTTGTTTGGTTTTTATTTTGGAAATTTAAACTCTCATCTTCACAGCTCTCAGTCTGTGTTAGTTATCAAACATGGTCTGGTATTCCACTAGACAAAGAAATAATAGCCTAATAAACAGCAAAACAGTTTTATGCAGCTGGATTTTTTTCACTTCTCCCTCCCAGGGAAAGTTTCATAGAATTTCTTGCTGCTACTTTATATAAAGACAGTGCTGTGGGGTTTATATGTTCTTTCTTATGTAAAGTTCTTTAAGGTTTTTTTTTTCAATTATTTTATTATTCATTCTTCTTTGAAATTTTACTTTAAATCTCAGACTTTCCACTGTGTTATAAAAATTATGCTGTGATCAAAACACCAATGACACACATGAAGTTTCACTTACTGAAATAATAAAATTTTAAAAATCCGCTTTCCATCAGAACTTCAATAGTCTAATAATTAATCTATCAGTAAATATGCATCCAAAGATCACAGAAGATATGGAAATATTTTAAGGGCTCAGTGTAAGATTTTCCTATTTAAGTGTGTCATGTTGTCCTTTTTTATTCCTTTTGGCAATACTGGCTTTGTAGGAAGATGCCTTTTAAAAAAAAAGATACAACGAAAGAAGTGCTCAGTGCTGCAGAACTCCCAGATATAGACGCTATCACATATTTTAAAGGCTTTAGGGTCAGATCTTCACCTGTTACAGGTCAGCACGACTTCAGTGCCAGTTCATGACAGATGGGACTTCAGCTTTCATGACTTTAATGAAGTCTCTATACTGTACAGTGGGCTACAGATTAGAAATACTCCTAGTTTTGTTGATTACACAGATGTTTCCAAAATTCCTGATGTTGAAACACAGTGTGTTGTCTACAGAACAGATGTTTCCCCCTGTGCAGCCACTTTGGTGACCACTGACAAAAGGACCACTGCAAGGCTGCATGGGCATGGCTTTGCCTTCTAAAGACTCACTTGTCTGAGAGTCTCTAAGCCTTGTGCTTGAGGCCTGGACATAACCTGTCTTGCACCCTGCACATGCATTTTCCCTGTGCTTACACAGTGCAGCCCTTCTGTGGGTGTGCAGGACCAGACACACCAGCCAGGACCAACAGGAGCAGGGCTCACGGTCCAGCACCTGCAGCGACCCCGTCTGTAACACCGGGACAGGCACGTAAAGCTGTGCTTACACCCAGTGACACAACCAGCGATTCTTCAGAAAGCTCCTGAATGTCTGGCTGCCAATCCTTTGATGGGAAACTATTTTTCATTTCTAGACCAACCAGGGCTGCATTGAGGGAATGGCAGGTGCTGGAAGTGCCCAGGCCCAGAGCAGCACTAGGTCCCTCCTGCCTCCCCTATTTGCCGTGCACTGCTAGGCACCCAAACAGACCAAAACCCCAGAGTCATAGTCATCCCAGACCTCAGCTGTGGCATAAATGACTCAAATGCTGGAACAAAAATCCGGGAAAGTATCAGATCCATTACTCTGCGGTGATACCTTGTGCTATTTTACTGGGGAAAACTTTTCTTCAGTGTTCCCCAGGACTCCCTTCTGTAGGGGAGTTATTTAGCAGTAAAAACTGCTTCTTTACCGTCTCCACCTCCTATTCCAAAGCAGGTACAATGATTACTTGAGAATGTATTTATAATCCATCCAGTGTTCTGCCCCTGCCATGGGCCTTGGGACATACAGAACAGCAGGAAGACTGTCCCAGGATTACTTTTACATCATTAGGAATGGCACCGGTCCATTATTTTCCTCCTCATCCTATGTTACACTGGTTGCACCTTGGCCACTGCTGAGCTTTGGCCTTCAGCCTATGGAATGCTGGTTCAGCATGAACTCCTGCTGTTTTCCCTGTTGGGAAGCTTGAGATGATCATCTGCAATAATCCACACAGACAGTGTGGGTTAAAAACCTCGTTCATGACTATTTTGTGTCTTGTGCCCACTCCATACTGAGGTGAACCTTGCATCCTCTGCCCAGTTTTCTTTTTTGTCATGTCCAAACACAGAACACCCATGGTTGAGAAAATCCTCTGCCAGGGCTTGTACCTGCATTTCAGGGCAAAGGACTGAGTAGGATATTGTGTGTGCACCTGGGAGCACGATAGGATCACAGTAAGGTCTGTTTCCCCCAGCAGCCACCTGTAGCAATTGCCTCCTTCTCAAACTATAGCCCACAATTCTCCAGCCTGCAGCTTGAAACCTCAGCAGGGAAATTTGGGTACTCGGCAGAGCTGAAACACACCATTGTCTGCTACAGCTGCATCCCATGTCCTCCAGCAGTTCAGTGACCTGGGCTTTAAGGCTGAGTCCTGAACTTGCAGGTGAAGGAAATACATTCAAACATGTCAAAAATTGGATCAGAAATCTACATCCCAAAGAGGGAAAATGCAAGAAGCCAGATTTCCACTTCAGACTAGGCTGGACAGAGAGATGTAAGGAAGAGAATAAATCTGTACAAAGATCAGAAAAGGGACCAATATGTGAAAAGAGAGGAACAGAGCTAACCTTAGTACTGCCAAAGGAAAACTGAGATTGATCTTGCAAAGCTTGAGGCAAAAGAGTAAGGGTTTTTCAGCAGCATAAAATGCAAGGAAATAGAAATGAGACACTGAGTCCAGACTTTGCCTCAGTTTCCCACAAGGGTGATGAGCTTAATCATGAGAGAAAAACACAGATGATGGTAAAAAGAGCTGGAAATCATGGTGGAAACAAAATTCAAGGAGTTCAATGCACTTGGTTGAGAGAACTGGATGATCTCATCCCTGCGTTCTGAAAAAAACTGTCAAAAAAATGTCAAGACAGATACTTCAGAAGGAAAACAAAGTGCTCTAGATTGAGTCTAGACTCATTAGTCTGTCTCAGCAGTATTCATGGTTTAAAACAGATTCTGAAGAAAATTGTAATTAAAGACATGAATGTGAAGGGGGAAAGTGATAAAGCACAACAGGAGTAATTTTAAGGTAACTTCTGCCAGACTGCCTTTGATAAAACATGAAATTTATTTAATAAAGAGAATATTCCAGCAAACTCTCTGGAATTCAATAGGATATTTTACTATAGGTCATATGGAAATCCTTTCTTTAAAATGGAAAAACCGGAGTCAGTTGGTAAAGTGGAAGGTGAGTAAGAAGTTGGCTTAGAGATAGGAGTGTGAAGGAAAAGGAGACAATGAGTAATCCTGCAAGAAATATGGGGCTGGAGGGAGGTTACTAGGCGAGACTCCAGAGTCTTATTATTTTGATAACAAGTCTTGTCAAAGTCATTAGAACTGTGCAGATAAATTAGCTGGTGACCTAATATTAAGGGACATCATGTAGCAGAATACCATACAAAAAAGGAAGCAAATGGCCCTCAAGGCTAGAGTAAAGGGAAGGGATGAAATCCTACAGTACCAAAAATGAGTTCATGCACATGAGAACAAAAGATCTTCATAGAGACCCAGTCCTAGCTTCAAAGTACGGAATTTGCTCAGTTATGCCAGCCTAATGCAAGAATTATCTAATTCTCATTGACTGGAGTATGAAGGAGTCTCCAAAACACTTTGCAATTATGGAACATAATTTCATGGGCAAAGCAAGAAGAGGTAACATTTGACAGCGATCCAGGGTAAATGGGTGTCCCATCAGCAGCACCTTTATAAAATCCTCCTGCGAATCACAGCCTCACATACAGGTATGAATGATATGGCCACTGGAGCTCCCTGTGCTGGCAGGTCCCCTGCTACTGGCTCCTGATTGCCCAGGTAGGACAGCCTGTCACCACTCGCTGGCTGGGCACCAGGCAGCATGGGGTCATGGGAGAACTGAGTGTCCAGACTGCAACGTCTGTGTTACCACAAGTTTCTCGACAGTCATGCTCAGGAACAGGGGGTTTGGAGCACTTTCAGTAACAACAGATGGTCAACCTCAGGGGAACGGTTTTGGAGCAGAGCACTCCCAAATCTCTCAGTAAGAAATAGCAGGAGCTATTTTTTTTCCCTAATGTGGACATGGCAACCTTCATTGCTTGGCACTTTTTTTTTGGTCAGTTTTCCTGTGCCATGGAGGGCGTGAGCACAGAAGACTTTTTGCAGAGCAGTTTCTCTTAAGGCCCTGTGAAGCCTCAAGGAGAAATGTTAGCCAAAATGAAAGCAGAAGCAGACTATGAATTTGTTCCCTTGCCTTATTGCTCTACCACAACAGAGGCAAGCGATTGAATTCAAACCTAAGCATACGTGCTTGCAAAATCAGAAATGCATTTCCCAGAGCTAGAGGCACTTTGCATAAACTGAATGGAAGCAGTCTGGATTAACTTGGCTATAGATCCAGCATCAAGACAGAATTTGGGTGTTCTCACACAATAGGCTAGAGGAAAAGGAACCTTCTTTTAGCTTGCTGAATAGCTACTGAATAGTATTTCTGATAATCTTTACAGAGCATCTCTAATGATTAAATCTGATTCCATAAGCAGAGGATAAAGATCTCTGAAGGATTGAAATGGTAAATGTTCTAAATATCAAGATGTGCAGATGGCCAGTTCTGTATGTGAATAAACTATTAAGGCATTTATAAAAAGCCAGAAAATAACCTACCCAAAAATCTCTCTAGTCAGAGAAATAAATTTAGTGTTTATCTTTCAGCTTTGAAGTAAAGAGTGTCATAGGTGTATCCAATTTCCACACATTAAGACCTCAAAATTACAGTCAAATATGACTTTGCAGACGTTACTGTTGCAATACCAGGAGTTTTCTATAAAAAATGCACAGAGAGAGTTTGTCTGCGGAACAGGAATTCTGATGACATGGTGTCAGCAAGGAGCTTGGTAAAGATCCCGAACACATCTATAATACATAGGCTGAAATCATGGTTTAAATTTATTGTTCAATTACAGCTTCAGGCTCTTGGAGTTCACTAGTGCCAAGAAATATATATGACATTAAATTATGGAATATTTTGTTAAATATTTTAATATGTTTGAGTACTTGTAACATTTTATTTAAGCATGTTATTCAGAGAACAGAAAACATTGCTGTTTCCTAATTAAAGGTGTGAGTCAGCAAGACCAATAAAATGCTTACTCCAGTGTTGGAGGAAACTCTGAAGAGGGAATGAAATCCTATTAGAAAGTCCCCTCTTATCCTGGCAGTGCCTGCCTGAGTGACATCTCAATGTATTTTTGCTGAGTTAAGCCTTACAAGGCCCATCCACTTATGGCACAAGATTTCATTTCACCATTAATTTATTTGATTTGTCAAGAGATTAATAGGCATGTGAGATGTTAGTTAAAATTTCAGAGCACATTGTGAGGCTCTGTCAGATAGAGGAAGGCTATTATTAGCAAGACTGTAGATGCTATTTGAAGGGTGGAAGGCCGTGAAATCTGAGGTGAGACTGACCAGCTTATGTGGGAAAGGTCATGCAGACAATGGACAGTAGCTTCCCACTGCTTTGACCAGTGATCCCTGCAACAAAACTCATCAAAAAAGAACCAGATACAGTATCTGTATCTGAGGTGTTTTACCTCTTGTGACCACACCTGAAAGGCACACTTGACCATGTAGCCCTGTACAGGCATGAGGATTAGCAGACTAAAAATTTAATCTCTCACTTAAAAGGTTAGACCTACACCTGAAGAGCTCAGCAGCTGGAGACTTGGCCAACTATATCTAGACTGGGTGGGTATGCTCCCTGGTGCACTCATAGTCCATCATCCAGAGCACTGAAATCAAGTTTTCCTTACCTTTTCCATTCTTTGAAAACCACAGCAGACAAAGAATGCATCCAGGCATCACCCCTGGATGGTTTTGGAATTTCAACAGGTTACGTAGCTAGATGTGAGGTAGGAAGTGCCCTTGGTCCTCTAATTCAGATGAAACTCAGTGGAACAGCAATGGCAGTTGCAGAGGATTATGAGAAGATTTTCACCTTGACTCTAACTCTTGTAATTTCTGGATGGATCAATCATTAAAGGGGCTTGGATGGGCTTTTTGAAAGTTTTTGAATGATTTACGAACATCCAACTTTCTCCATTGCATTCAAGAACCATCAAAGAGGCTGCCTCTGATCTAAGCTCTGTTAAGTAGGAATGCAGTATTTAAACTGAGATACCATCTCAGCTGCAAATTTTTAATAAAATTTCTAAATGGCAACATTATTGTCATTAGTAACGAAGTAGATACAATTATTGCTAAGTGAGCAGTCAATATATATTAATAGCCTCTCATTCAAATATGCAGGAAAATTACATTAGTTCCAGATAGTATCCTGCAGGGAACAATCTCTCATTGCCATGAGAGCAGATTCCCATGTTGTTCAAACCCGTACAGCCAGAGGAATAATTCTGATAACTTCTCATAGATTTGAGAGAAGAGCATGTTCAACAACCTTCTGCAAACCAAGGTTCTGATCCCTTGTGACTGAGGGATAAATCCACAATGGAGTATGGTCACTGTAATGCTCTTCATCCCACTTCTACTCCACAGCCTCACTGATACTCCCTGTCACTCTACGTTTGTCAGCTGGGTACACTTCAAAAAAGGAGATGAGGGTCAGAACCCCTTCAGGCAATGACTGCATTTGAAACCAGATTTCTAAACCTCTAAAAACCTGATAAACCCAAATGTCATGGAGCAATCTGGTTCTCAAATGCTGCACAAGTGGGTACTGAGCCTCAGGAGGAGCTCCCATCTCTGGGCCATGCCTGGGCAGAGACTGGTGACATGAAGCTCTGAGCCAGCTGTATCTGTAGAGAGCAGTGGCACCTCTGCTCATTCCTATTGCCTTGTTCTAAGTGTCTCCCTCAGAAGCCAAGACCTAACCGTCCCATGCCCTCTCTAGGCTGTAAGCAGACTAGATCTAACTCTTGCTTCTCCATCCTCTTCCTAGTCCCAACCACCTTCCTCATAGCCATCCTTCCAGGAGACTTTCTGAAGTCCAGCATCATTGCTACTGTACAAATCTCTTGGAAACAGCTGTCTGCTGAAGTTTGCCTTATCTTCAAATATTTTATGAAATCCTTATAGAAACTTTGGCTGAAATTAAACCAGATAGAAGAGTTTGGTAGGATTTGAAAAGCCCAATTCACTGGGAGTCATGGCAGTCACTTGAAGCAAACCTCTCTGAAGTGGTACAGTCATCGCTCTGGATGAACATATGTTTGCCTTGTCTCTGTAGGAGTGGAGCACATTCCCCACTGACACACAGTCTCGTTGTTCTAAAGAGGGATTTTCTGAACATCAGCAGGTTGTCCAAATGCTAATCCCGAAATTATTGAAGCAACTCTCTAAAGACTAGCATTTTTCCAATACGTGTGAGGGAGTTATTCTGAACACTGTTTTTCTCTTCATTTATCCACAAAACTTGCAAAAGATTTTCCTATTTAGGGCATGAGTCTGCACCTTTGAATTTAGTAGGAATGTTATTACTGAAATAATATAAATTAAGATTTTTTTACATAGTACATAAAAAAGGACATTTACAACACCCATAACTTATAAACATCATGTATTTTCCTTTTTAAGGGGAATGGCATAACAGTGTTGCCAAAAGAGAAATATTCCCTGTTCTCTTTCCATTTCTCTCTCATACACACATATTTATAGTGAATGTCAAGAAAATTACAGCACCATAACTGAGAGTTTAGAATTTGCCCAGAACTATAAAAATGTTGAACTGAAAAAAAGCAGAAGGAGCTTTTGACTTGCTAGCACTGACCATGAGTACCACAGTGGAAGATGGACATAGAGCTTGTAGTAAGAGACTGGCAGGCTCTTTAATGAACTCTCACTCTCTGTGACTGAAAACATCCAAGATAACACATATCCCCAAAGCCATTTGTGCTGAGACATAGATCTCCTCCTCCTAGTACCAGAGCTGGATCTCTGCACATTTACAGTGGCAGTGTTAGTGCTACCAGCCATCATGTTTAACTCTTTCCCTTCTAGACAGCTCCATTAGTATAATGCCATATTTTCTATCAGTTTTATCTCACAGTTAAAGCTCCTAGTGTAATGTTTGCAGAGGACTGGTAATCCAGGATTTACTTGGAATGTGTGACTGCTGGCAGAAAAGCCAATGGTAAATGCTGTGAATAAACAGGAAGACCCAGACATCAAGGTCTTCACTGTAAGCACGACAGCACCGCAGCCTTCATGCCATGGCTCCCACCACATCCCGCGTCTCCTCTTTGCACCATGTCTTGCTTCCATTACATCTCTGTTTCCATCTTCAAACATCAACATTGCATGGGTGTGGTGTGGTTTTAAACTGCCCTTGTACTTCCTTCATTTTCAGTCAGGGAGTACCATCACATTTTTCCATAATGTATTTCATTAAGAATTTTATTTGAGACCAACATATCATAGCTATGTGGCAGACATCAGATTCGAGCTTTTCAGAATCAGCATCAGCAGAATGTGTCAGAATAAGGCAGGGAGTATCTTGGGATACTTGTGTTACTTTCCCCATATGTGTGGGAAAGGTGTGGATTCAAGACACTGTGACTCTGTAATTCACAAGCCGTTTTCAGAGTTTCAGTTTCACATGCAAAGCAATGACTCCTTTAATCCTGAATATTTTCCTATAGTCTTCCAAATGCTGATTATTATTTGGAAGTTGCAGCTGCAGTGGTAATTTTTTATGGGAAATTTTTTTCAGACAGGTGAATCTACTTACTCTTTGAGGAATACACTGAACTCACAAGGAGGATGCCACTATACTCCCCTAATGTAGAAAAACCAATAGTCTCTTCTAGAAGTGGATGTGCAGAAAGTAAAGTGACCCATAATGATTCACAATTTTCTGGGAACCCAAGACTGGGTAATCAGAATGGGCAAATATCATAAGCACAGCAGCTTTGCCAGTAGCCACCAGAGGTTAAACAACTTGCTTGAACCTCATTCAGACAATGCTGTCATGACTGTGAAGTCACCATGGCAAACTATAGATGATACTGTGTGAGTCCAAGGACATAGCTGAGTTTCATATGCTTTGTTCCTGGAAATGGCTCAAAAATATTTCTGTCCTTTATTGATCTTGTCATTATCCCAACATGAAGTTGGGAAATAACCAATGTGAGGTATTTCTCAGAAGAAATGAGAAGGGAGAGTGAGGAGCTTTCATGTTCTTTCTTAACTGAGAGGTTCAAATGCCACTGCAGATTTTCCTCTGAATTTACCGATTTTTTCCTTTGAGCTTTTTGCTGGTGGAAATATTTTCTGGGAAAAACAAGGCTCCTAAAGAGAAGTAACCACGTTGTTGCAGCAGCTGAAACCTTGGAACTATCCACAAACATTTTCATAGGTTGAAGGAGTAGCCAGGCAATAAGCTTTTTCAGATTGTTGCTATCTACCTTAAATCATCCAGAACAGTCCTGTGTACTCCCAGTTTTTGGCCTGAGGTGCAGGTTTCTTGGGCCTCCTGGAATAACTCCAAATCCCAACCGAGATGATGGTGCCAAGGCCTTAAGTGCTGCAGCCCTACTTCTATCACTGTGCAGAGCTAGGAAAGAAAAGCAATCTGGGTCCTGCCAAGCAGACCACAAACAACTCTCTGAGCCCATTGTTGCTTTGTTTCCCTCAAAATAGGGGTTCTCTTCTTTTCCTGACCATGTTTTTTTACCCGTATGTGACGCCGATTTGTTCCCAAATGTGAAAGGAGACCCGGGTGGGCTCTGAAACTGCGGGGGCTGGAGACTTGTCAAGCAAAAGGAAGATCTCATGCTTCCTTTCCCAGCCTTGACAGAGCTGGCAGCTGTCCCCAGTGGCAGGTAGATCACCATCTTCCAGAGACCAGACCACACATTCCCAGTGTCTCAGGTTAGGCCAGTTCCAGGATTCTGGCTTATCGGTGACCCAAATGATAGCAGCAGAAAAGGCTCCCTTCGGACATCACTCCTGAGCCTGTTCCTCATCATGCTTTGCACTCACCACTCCTTGCAGTGCGACAGTGGCACGGGCTCTGCCAGGTTGGAGGTAGCCAAAGGGAAGGAAAGCACTTGGGGCAGTAAAACAATGCATGTTAAAAGTTAATGCCATCAGTCAAAAACCTCAGAGATGGAACATTATCAATCTTTGAAAGTTATTATGCAGAAGCAAGCTGCTGAGTGCATAAATATTTTATAGACCTTAAACTATTGAACAGTTATTGGAGCTGGGATTTAATCTCCTTCACCCTGACTTGACAAAATAACAAAAAAGAGGATCATGATGAGAAAACAGACTGCAGACTGGTATGATGAAATCTTGGAGTCTATCCAAAGAGCCCATTCTCCTCCCATATCGGTAATTGTTGTAATTCACTGACTTTAGTTGAATTACTTTTTATTCACACCCAAAATAAGCAGGGAAAGAATAGAGCGCAAAGCTCTTTATTAATCTTTAAAGGTTTGCAGTATTTGAACCTCATCACCTGCAATGTAAGGTCTTCTGCATGGTAAATACTCCAAATGCCCGTCAGTTGCAAATGCAGACTTCATTTTGTCACAAAACCAGAGGGATTGACTTGATATATGAGGGCCTCTATGCAGACCCTAAAGTTCTTCCCACAGATATATAGGAAAAGTCCCAGTGTTTTCCTGAAGGAGTAATTTATACTGTGACTACGACCCTTTACATCACCATAACAGCTTTATTCGCTGTGTAAATTTTAAGGAAAGTTGGGAAGCCCTCCAGTGTGGTTTTTCGAATGGTAAGATTGAGCTTCTCCCAGCTGCACAGAAAACCCCATGCATTTTCTGAGCTGGGTAAACCAAGGATGAACCCACTAAACTGCAAACTGGGCTTTGCAAACCCTTTCCTTTCATGTCGACTGCTTTCCAGCAAGTGGGCATGGCTTGTCCTGCCTACAGAATGTCCCTGGAAAAGTCTCTCCTTCTTCCTGGGAAGGGAAGAACAAGCCCTGTCAGACTCTTTCCTGCCATCAGGAGCTCTGATTGTTCTGTGCTGTGACTGAACTCTATACGTCCTCACAGCACAGAAAATGGCCTGCCCTTAAGCACAGTCTGACAAATGTCTTCTCTTTCTTTTCCCTTTTTGGTTGTTGGTTTTTGGGTTTTTTTTCCCCAAATCTCTGTGTGTGTAAGGTAGGAAGGTCTGCTTTCCTGAAGTCACTCTGTAAATGAGCTGACCAGCTCTGACCCTGCGCTATGAAGGCAAACTTCTCTATCAATCTACTAGAAAAGGGCCTCATTCAGGTTAAAGGGAGGTTGATTTCTAACCCCTGTTTTCACTGAATATTTTCACAGATTTTCTAATGCAAATCTGGAACAGATTTTTGCAGTAAAGGCTAAAAACCCTTTTCTTTAAATAGAAGTGTCCCCTTCTGTTATTTTTAAGACTTATTAGCCTTGGTCATACTTGTACCAGCACTGACTGAAGGAACATTGGGCATGATTAGACTGTGTCTGTATGATAGCAGCATAGCTTAGACCCCATTAAATTAAATTAGACTCCCCATTAAATTAAATTAGACTCCTCTTTAATTCTTGGGCTCACCTGACAAAAAGAAAGTGAATTGCTGTTATTTACACACTGTTTTGCCTTGTAGCATCTTTCAGCTTCTCCACATGTAAGATGTACATATTTAAATACATGTAAAATAAGGTAAATGAAGGTAGATTGAAGGAAACACAGAAGAGATGTAACTTTTCGTGACCTGTAAATTTGTCCTATTAGCCTCACTCCTGGCAAGGAGGGAAGCCTTAGCAGGTAGAGCAGGCCCTTCTCCATCTCTGTCCTCCCCTGCAGACCTAGCCCTATTGCCACTTCTGGGTTTCTTTGGTTTCCCTGAGGGACATGGAATGTTTTCTATATATTCCACCTCCTTTCTTTATCCTCCCTTACTCCTACCCCTATGACAAGCAAGGAATAACACTCCTTTTATTATCATTGAAAAAAAAGAAAAACTTGTAACATTTCATTCACTCATTAACAATTTTTGGTTCTTGTTTCCCTCCTGTGTATCAGTGAAGCTGGGTAAAGAAAGAGAAAATACTTCATTTTGACTTTCTGCCTACTCAATATCCCTCTCCTGTTCTTATGTAACAGCACAGCATATTATTAAGAAATATTTTCTGCATTTAAGCAACTGTTTCCAGAAGCAGCTGGTATAGAAACATTCTGTTAAACTTTAGGCTGTGTTTTATTTTTAAAGTTACTTCTTCACGATGTAAATTCTAACCCTGGAAATTTCCTTCCGATGTTTAATCAACCCTTGGGAAACGTACTTGCGGCAGCTGTTCTTTTGAAGCTGGCACACCAGATCCAGCTCTGTGTTAGATTTAAGTGTGTTTCTCATATCTCCATTCAGAATAGTCAATATTTAAAGGCTGAGTTAGATATCTTCCAGCTTTAGCAGTGCTGGGGAGAATCCAGTCAGCCTGTGCCTTCAGTTGTATACTTTCAGACTTTCAGGACTTTATAGAGCTTTAGGGGTTCAGTACTGCATCAAACACTATTTGTGAATTTGCCTTCACCCTGGCAAGATAATTGCCTGGATGTTGCATTTTCTTTGATTTTTTCTCACATCCTCTCTTCCTCTACTTCCTCTTTGCTCACAGACACCTGCTTGCTAATGTCTACATATTAGAGGGGGGCATCATATTTCCTCCATGTCCACCTTATATGTATTCAGGAATGGTTCTACATGATGCTGAAGTTCTCAAAGCCTTAACCTTGGGCTGAAAGAAATCCTGCATTACTGAAATTTAACCGTATCTGAGAACCCTGCTGAATTAATCTCGATGTCAATGATGCTGGAAGGAGCTCAATCTTCTTCAGAACAAGTCCCTGACTGTGTAGGGCATTTCTTGGAGAGGTGCTGCAGTTCTCCTTCAGGGAGTTGAAGGTACTTGTTGCATCACAGGATCCTTTCTATTATAAATCCTCTAAATCACTGATTTTTTATGAGAAAATATTAACGAAATACCAAAGATACATCCAAATGCCAGTACTCTAGTCGCCTTGTGTTGTGCTATGCTCTTTCATTGTAAAATAACAGTCTGATTTTATACAACACAAGGCTGATTTACTTTTTCTGCATGTAATGCAGAAAATTTTTTCACATAAAAGTGGCACTCAATAATACTAATTTCTTACTGTTCTATATACTGTCATGTCAGTGTGTCTTTATCAGCTCAGGGTGTCTTTATCTGCATGGGCCAACATTTTTGGTCCTAAATGCAGCAGTATGAGTAAAAACACTGCCAATTTCAGAGGTGCAGTGAGTAAAATGCCTCTCCTGGGAGTCACCTGGAGTGGAGAGCTCAGGAGTTTTAAGACTCTCCAGACTCCCAGTTGAGGGAGTTTCAAGACAGATGGACATAAGTAGACTACAGATGCCAGCAGAGGTTAGCTATTGTCTTAGGCTGCAGTTCTGTTCGGCTGGTGAGCTGCAAGGTACCCTGCTGATAACTACTGTCCTGCTCATGTATGGCCCTGTAGATAAGTAACGGACCTGGATCCTGTACAGACACAAAGCAGAAACAGAGTCCCCCTGTGCCCTGTCTATAGAGGAAGATAACAGCAATGGCTAGTGAGAGCATGTCAGAGGCAACAGAGGATGTCACAGGGATGATAAAAGTGAGGGTCATGACATGCAAGGACTAAAGCCTTTTGGTGCACGGTAGGAGCTGTGAGGAGACTCTCTGCTGTCCTGCACAGTGTGGTGTGATCCCACTCTCTCCCCCTTCCCAGTCCTGGACTCAGCTCAGCATAAGATATGTCATGTAGCATCTGCTCTTGTTGTGAGATAAAAAACTTAGTGAAAAAGAATAAAATAGATACACAACCCAAAATTCATTATAGCCAGGTTAAAGTGCCCACTGAAAAGTTTTCTATGACCACACAAGTTCGTAGAAGTTTCAGTAATAATGCGATTCAGGCCAAGAGGTTGGTAGGAAGGGAGAGGATTGCGGAGCAGAGGGTATAAAAAATAAGCAATCTTGCACAGATGGACAGTGCAAATGAGAAGATCTCTGTGAGTGCAATTAGTGAGACAAAAATGGATGACCTCAGAATTAAAACACAAATTAGAGCACCGACATTTGGGAAATAAAGACCCCCATGATTAGTAGGTGGAAAATATGTAACAATTTGTCCCATGTCTTAAGAAGCAATATGTAAGTCACATGAGTGGGGTCCTTTTGGTTCAGCTTTTGTGTACTTCTGCACATACTTTAGGGCTCAGCAACTTAGAAAGTACTTAAGAAGTCTTCCTTCAGCCTTTTTTTTCCTAATGAGTCTCCAAAATATAGTTCAGTATACTTTTTCCTCAGTGCTTTGATATCAGGATATCATACACAATTTAAGAACCTGAACTAAAAAAAAAATGAATTTAGTAATACATACTAATCCTATGCTGCTGAGGATCTTGGCAAAATTGCTATGGAATATATGCTTTTCAAGACTTTTAGCTTGGGCAAAGCAAGCCCATGGATGTAGCTCATGAAGACTCTCTAAAAAGCTTCACTGTCACTACAGCATGTGTTTTAAATGGCCTATAGTTCTCATTAATCTATTTTCTGGTTTCTTTCCAGGCCTCTTCATTGCTATCTCCACTTGCTGCAGAAATCGAGTACTTGTGTACGTGGGAGGCATGGTGTAGCACGGATTTATCACGGAAAAACAGAGCACTCCTTATTGGAGGCACACTGCTAATACCTCTGAAAGGCTACAGGGCCTGTTGGAAGGGACTTAAATCATCCACTGGTATTTATTTCAGCTCAAAGTTATGCATGCAAAATAGCCATAAAAAGGGTAGCTCAATGAATCTTTCCTGCCCTGAACTTGCACTGCACCTCCTAGGTGACCTGCTCTGGTGCAGACACATGGCACACATGCTTTCCCATCCCTGGCTCCTCCCTCCTCCTCTACTCCCGAGGTAAGAACCACAATGGGAACCTCTTAGGTGCAAACTCAGTCAGTATCCTTTGAGATGTGAGAGCCTCTGGCGAGAACCTGGTGGTCCAGCAGTGCCCGACTGGTGCCATCCCATTCCTCGGCTCAGACTTCCCCTGCAGGGACGCCGATCCCAGTGCTGAGGTCCCTCTGGCAGCCCCCAGTTGGAGCCCCCAGCAGTGGGATTGCTGCTGCCTTGGGACATTTAGCCAGACCTTGGGGGTTTACTGCTCCCACCTCGTGCTGCTGCCCAGGACAGTTGTTATGTCTCAGCCCATATGCTTCATTTCAGAGGTGAATGGCATGACTCCTGTATACATTTGCTTTCTCAGTTTGTCAAGCACTTAAGTGCCTTTCATCTTGAAGTATCCTAGATGATAATATGCACTTATATAGCTTAAGCTCCTCTAATGAATGAGGTTCTTCATAAACACTCAGTAATTAGGCTTCACAACAGCCTGAGGAGCTGGGAACAACTCTTTGTGGTGATGCAGAGGGATGAGCTGAGGCTGTGAGGAGACAGGCAGGGTTCGGGCTACCAGCTTGACTCACAGTAGCAAGCAATGTGGCACTGAGAGCTGCATCTGTGCCGAGGATGGTCGCCCTTATGTCCACAAGGAAAGAGCATAGAAACCACAGTCTTTTTCTGAGAAATTACTTTACATATGAATGAGAAGAGTGAAAACTGAAAGGTTTCTGCTTCCTCAGTGCCTGCCCACTACCTCTGCCCAGAGCTTGTGATGATCCAGCCCAGCCCCTTGCTTCAGCTTTGGTGCTGTGGGTGGTGGGATGCAGACCCTGGCACAGTTGCCCAGTCCTGTGGGGCATAGACACTGAACTCTATCATTGCAGCCTCCTGGGAAATTCATGTCCATTTTGGCCAGAGAGTGACAAGAGGTTTCTGGGCAAGACAAGAGGAAATCGACTTCAGACATGTTCTTGAAGGAAAGGAAAAAGAGAAATGTTGAGCATTTCCCATAAGAAAACATTCCAGTCAAAGGAAAAAAGAAAAGCACCAAATAGGTCTGCCTACAGACTTCTCTTGCTCTGGTTCTTTTTTTTTACCTTCCTCAGCACTGCTGTCATCTGTCGCTGGCAGCTCTACTGTGGGAATTTCCTTTCTCTCTGACTTTTTTGTAGCACTTTTAGCACTGTGACAATTAGGAGTTGTACGTATCACAATTGTAGCTTTCAGCTAAGGAAAGGACCTCTTCTACAAGGTCTTTCATTGTGTCTTCCACAGTGTCTCTTCCAAAGATATAATTAAATCTACTTGCTTGGGTCAAAGAAATTAACACCACTCAGGCAAATGTAGCTGCTACTTTTCCTATGGTGGATTCTCATGCAGCTTCCAGATACTGAGCTACTCTTTGTGTGTGATCTTTCTATCTCCTTGCTTCTGCCACTTATTTTTCATTAACCCACAGGATTCAGGTATCCCACTGAAATATCTGACAGTAACGTTGTTGCCTTCTTTCCACGAAGCGATAACTCTCCCGTTACTCATTTTCCTGAGCCCTGAAGTTACCCACTCCAGCAGCACAGCAGGACTGTGTTTTGCCTTGTCAATCCATCAGCAAAACTAAGACAATAGCAAGGCATTGGGGGAACCTGTTCCTGTGCTTTTTCCCAGCTCTGCTGTGTGTTTGCTGGTGGTGCCAAGGCATGGTTTTGGTTGCCTGTTCTGCTTCCCCTCCTGCCCTGCGGAGGTGGTCCCCCTCTTGTTATTTTGTTGCTCCTTGATGCACCTTTTAATTCAGTTTGTGCTTTTGTTCTCCTCCCAGCTCCCCACTTCACCTCCTTCCCTCTGTGCTGAGGGTTTTCCTGCCCTCTCAGCCCCATCTCTGTTCAGCTCAGCAAGCCCTGGGCCTGCCTCAGTCCCCGGCAGTGAGGGACACCAGCCCTGTGCCCTCGGCACACACTCACCAGCAAAGTTACACTAATGCTTTTCTTTGGCTCCTTTTTCTCCCCTCCCTCTCCCTTGAGGTGAGATCTGTCTTTCCTTATACCAGAGAGTGCGAGCAGAGAGAAACCAGACTCAAGGCAAAATTCCCATTAACTTCAGTGGAGGCAGGATTTCACCTCAAGTGTTTCATGTTCTGGGCGCTGGACAACAACATGAAAGGACTCCACACTTGTAAAACCTGAGACGTCACAGCCATTCAAGACAAGCAAATGCAGATGCAGCTCCTGGTGCCTCCTCCAAGCCCTCGCTGCAGCCACACATAGTCCTCCAAGGCCTGTGAAGGTCATTAATCTCCCCTCTTAGCTGTTTATTGTCACCATGTTGGCAGCTATTGCTGAGCTCGGAGTCACCTCTGCACAGCCTGAGCTGGGCTCTGACTTTTACTGCTACTGCCCAGCAGTACTTAGAGCCTTTTTGTCTTTCAGGTGTGCCCCTTCAGTCCAGCCTTCCATGTCTTGTTTGTGTTATCACTACTGATGAGTCATTACAAGCCTCTTTGTCTAGTACCCTGCTGCTCCTGTGGCTTCCTGGGACACTCACTTCCCCAGTACTACTATGTCAAATCAGTGAATTCCTGAAATCCTTTTATGTCTTCCTTGTTCTCTTGTGTGCTGCCTTCTGCTGATCTATCTTCAGTTTTACCTCCACTGCTGCCCTGAGTACCAGCCATTGTACCCACCAGTGCTCAGATCACAGTGCTGCCTTGTGCCTCATGGCTGTTCTGCCACACAGACACTGTCCTATAGTGGCTTTACCCTCAACTCCCTTTATTACTGCAAGCCACTGGTCTATCCCAGAGTCCTGATGCCTGTAGCTGCTGACAGCCTGTCTGTCAGCTTACCCTGGGGTCTTGATTTTCCTACTCATCGGTCTCTTGCTGAGCTGGTGTTTAGTCCCTGGGAGGATTGCTGCAAGAGCACAGCATTTCCAAGTAGACATTTCTTCTTGTCTGTGCAGTTTTTGCTCCTGGCTCTTTACTGTCATTCTTGCCTTTTGCTTGTTTTGTAGGTACCCAGGGGAAGAGGTCTTGTGCTCAGATTCCCATGGTACTGAATGATTTGAATTTTGCTGCTGTGCATTACAACCTACTGTCTGAGGAATGTACCTTGAATTTCATGATCTCACTTCTTGCTTGAATGCCTTCCACACAGCCTATTTTTTTGGAAAGAGAAGCAGCAATTTTACATGGTCATGTAGTTCCTGCCTTTAAAATGGAGCAAATCAGTTCTGACTCTGTTTTAGGGCTGGTATTTTTCTGACCTGATTGCTCAGTGGTCACAGTATTTGATGTACATCAGCTGAGCATCTCAATCTGACTGGCAGAAATAATTATTGGCTTACCTGAGTGTCCATCTTCTGAGGACAGTCTGCTGAGACTACTGCTCACAGTATTGCCATGATCACAGATGTTCTTTTACCCAGCAGCATGGGTACTTTCTTTGGCACTATCCCTTTTACAAGTAACCATGAACTGCCTTAATCTCTATAGCACCTGCAGTTCTTCGGTACTTTGTTAGATGCCTAGACACTTCTAACAGAGTTTTGTTGTGCATTAAATATTATTTTTTCCTCATAGACATGCAGATTGGGTGTTGTTCTAAGGGCAGTACCTTATTTTCCAATGTAGTACTAAAAAAAATTAAAAGATCATGTAGTTGCTTGGTGTAATTACATGTGTCATCGGGACCTCTCTGGGATACTAGTGATGCTCGAAAAGTCAAAGTTGAATTAATGGACCTAAAGAAAACAGAGGAAAGAAACTTTTCTTGGTCTTGCTCGGCCCGACAGTATGCTGGGACTCTGACATCAAATGCCCAGGGCTGCTGGAATTTGCTCTGCTTTATTCAGTCTTCTGAGGCAGAAGACTGGAGCTCTGGTTGTCCCATAGAGACCAAGGCTGGTGACTCACTGAGGAGGCCCCCAAGGTCTCCTCGTGCCTCTTCCTGGGCTTTCCAGGGTGAGGGAAGGCAGATGCCTGTCTATACAAATGGGCAGGTTTCTTCTTTTGGTTGGGGCTTGTCAATCAACGTTCTTCAGAAATCAACAGACATCAGATGCGGAGGAGTAACACTGGGCTAACTTTGCCCTAATGTTCTCCGTCTGACCTTTGGCATTGGCACGCAGCCTAGTGGCTCATCCACCTCAGAAAACCAGCGCCCGTCACTGCTACAAGTGGTGCATGCTATCCTATACACTGTCAGGTATAATAATGTTATGTAATAATTCTTTTCAATATTCAGTTTAACTGCCTTCAGAGGCTTTGGTTACCTGACGGTTTTCTCCCAGCCACTGGCAGACCCAGTCTCTGCTGGGATTGGAGGATGAACAATGCCTGTTTATGCAGACCTGCCTCCTTTATCACTGTCTTGCAGAAACAACTGGTCTGCAGCTTAGCAATCATGGGAGCATTCTGTGGAGCAGGGCAGAGGAGACTAACTTCATCTACATCTCGGGCTCTTGAAGGCTGATCCTCAGGACCTACCTCCCAGGAGGATCAAATAGATACTGCCCATCGATCTACCCACCCTCTCTCCTTCAGCAGAAGCAGTGGGTGATCCTGGTGACAACAGCTCTGTCTTTAGTTGCCTCAACATCTGCCTTCCTCTTCTTACTGGCCACAGAATGCATTTGTGCTATGACCCACATGCATTTGTGCTATGGTGGCTTTTCTCCACCTAATCCTGCTTCTCAGCAATGCTCCATTCACCCTGTTGCACCCACAACCAGAGTATTTTTTTTCCAGACAGTGCAGGAGAGGACAGACAGCTCTCTCTTGTGTTCCATATCTGTTCTGCCTTTGTGTCCATTTTTTTCCCAGGACAGTTTAGTGGCCTTCGCCATTCTGAGGCCTTTATCTGCAGCTTAGAACTGTTTTATCACTGATCATTTCTGCTGGAAACACATGTCTCACAAATGACCCTGTCATTAACTGGGGAATATTTAATATTTCCAAATTCATAGTCAATGCCAGATTTCTCATCTGTGTAGTATAAATCTCTATTTTCCTCTTGGGTAGTCTCATCTGCCTGGAACAGGCTATTTGTCTGACTCTCTTATCCACTGGTTCTGTGGTTTGGACATTACTCCTTGCTGAAGTCTCATTCACTCCTTGTTATTTCCTGTGTGTGTTGAGAGCAAAAGCAAGAGAAAGTAAGTAAATAAAAAAACTTTACCTCTAATTTTATCTTTTCATGACTATGGCCATGGCTCTGTACAAGCATTCAGGTTTTGCTGCCACTTGCCCCCTACTCAAAGAATCTTTATGGACTATCTATCTGTTTTATCTACTCTTGGAGTCTCTTTGTTAATCCTACAGTCTGCTAACAGAATGTATCAAGTGTTGCAGCCAAAGCTGGGAAAATAAAGTCAATTATATACAAAGATGTCGCACCTGTGGCAAACACTGAGTCATGTGCACACAAATTGACCTTTTACTGCCTTCTCCAAATATTCTGCCTTTCAGGCTGTTTTCCTCCCCCAGCTTCCAAGCAGGTTCATATATCCAGAGTCTAGCTCAAGACCTCCTACCAGCATGACCTCCTACCTTGAAATCACTCGTTCTATTAAAACATTCCTCCAAGATAGTCTGGGTCTATTTCACAAATGGGGAACCACAAATTCCAGAAGTTCAACTCCTTACTCGGGGGGAAAATAATAAAAAAATGAACATTTATTTTAATAAAAGCAAGTGATAAGAAAGAGGTGAAGAATGTTTTATTCCTATATGATAGGAGAAGAGAAAGTTTTAGATGGTAGGATAAAATGGCAGATTAGAAAGTCAGATACTTCTGATTTGTAACTCCTCCCAAGCTAAGAACAAATGTCATAGTATAATTATTTTAATATTAAACAAGAATAACAACATTTTCCTGGAGGGGGCAGGAGTGTGGAGGTCGGCTGATAGGAAGGGAATGCTGGGACATCGTGAAATTTGGACTTCATAATTACTTCATAGAGTTAAAGCTAGTTCTACTCGGCTTTTCTGTTTACTTCAGCTAGGCAATACAGGTGCTTGCAGGTCCCACTCCAAATGTATCACATCTTGTATCAGGGCAGGATCTGGCTGGTATCTTGAACTAATAGAGTTCTGTCTGTCTTCTGCAATGAGAAGAAACCACTTCTTAGAAGCATATTTTGGAAAAGTAAATAAACAAGGCAGGAAGAAATTGTGGTCTCTAAGGGAGTTCTAAAGTTTCAGTGAAGGAGAAGGCTGAATACCAAGATTCTTTAACTTTTATTATGCAAGTAGCAAGAAAAAAAATACAAATTTAAAATAAAAACTGTCAATAGCAAAAGGAAAGAAATGTGTTTGAGTCTGAAGAATTTGTGTCAACATCTGGACCTGGGGGTTGAAAATTAGGTGGCTGAGGTCATTCCATTTTATAAACCCAGCTTATGAACAGTATACACAGCATATGAACAAGTGCAAAACCTGGAGTCACATAAACAGTGTATTTCATTCCTGAAAACTGAAATAACAAAAAGGGCAGAGTCAAAGGGCTCTTCTCAGCATATGCACTTTAAATATACATGGAGGGCCTTCGTGATGCAGAAATAGCAACACTGGGAATTAAGAAAATGAGACTGAGCAATATTTACACTACCCTTTCTTTTTTACAGGGGTGAAGAGTAAAATCTGGCTAATGATAGGCTGATTTGGTCAAGGATATGGGCTCCACCAGCTTTCCAAAGCTTTCTGAACAAATAAAATTAATAAAATGTTTTCATAGGAGCAATTTCGCATTGTAATCTGAAGCCATTTCTCCCAATAAACACATATTTACTTAAAGCAAGTAAGAACACCCTTGCTTTACAGTCAAAACTGAAATTAAAAAATTAAATGAATTGTTCCTTCAAATCTTTGGCACCCTTCTCTCCCCCACACCTTCCTGTCCCAGCCAGGAAGTCAGAGCTACTCGTTAGTGCACAGGGATTAATTGTGGCAGCTGTGCTTCACCTATGACTCTATTAGCAAAGCCTGCTCTGCTCTCACTGACAATGGAGAGCTGTATCTGCAGCCATATATTGGCCTTATGCTTCTTCGTTGGAATTAGCAACCACAGTAAGTTAAAGGGCAGCTCTACCAACAGAAGGTTCTTCACTGCCTCAAAAAACAAAGCCCATATCCCTCAAATCCAATGATGTTTCTGAGACTGCCAAGTCTGAACACACCAGCGTAGTGCTCTGCAACAGCTGAGGAGACAAGCAGCCTGTAAGAGCTATTAGGAGAGAAAGAGCAAGCAGAAACCAGTGTGCCACTGTGTCAGCCCTCAGTGCTCCTACTTCTTAAATGCTGCACACAGGTCCGGTTATCTCATTTCAGAGAGTACACAGCGGAACTGCAAAGAATAAAGGATGTATGATGCGGCTCAGAGGTCTGGAAAAGCATTTGTAGATGGAACCTGCTGTGGCAAGGATTTTCAGTTTCAGAAAGGAGATGATTTCTCTTTTATATAGTTGCAATGGAAATCTGAAATTATGAATGGTGAAACTATAGCTGAGTGAAAAAAAAAAAAGTGATTTGTTATTTGGAATTGAATACTATTATAGCAGGTATATACATCTATTGGTGATGAGTTCAATGCTCCAGACTGAACTTCTTATTGTAAAATACCTTAAAATATTGATTGTCATAAAACAGGAGGATACCAAGAAGTCTCATTCTATAGTTGTCCCTTTCTCCATGGGGCTCTAACATGGCCCTAAAACACATTAGGGACAGGACTTGGGGCTGAAGGGGCTGGGTCTGATCCAGGGTGCTAGTTTCTGTCAGGGTGCTAGTTTCTATATTCTTAAGAGAGTTACAGGTAGGTGGCCACACAGAATGCAACCATCATGAAGGTATGTGAACACCATCATGGTGGAAATGGGAATATACAGACTGCAGTCACTGTGAGCTTGGAGTTGCGAGGAAGCAGTGCAGAGGAAGATCATACCAGCAGACCTGATTCTTGGGGATATGGACACTATCCTTCACAGGGGATTTGCATTCAAATTCAGCTTAATTCACTCTGGTCTGAAGACGAATGCACGGTGATGATGGCATCTTTTTCGTAGATACTTATTAATTTCATCTAGCTGATGACCCCAGCTTTCTCAAAGAACGTGCTAGTGATCTGCATGAATCATAGTACGAAGCATCTGTTTAGGTTTGTTTCACCAAAAATTCCCACAAGGCAATCTTTATCTCAGATTGCCTTTAAAATAAAAACCTGCCCACTTGGACTTAAAAAGTCTTTGTCAGCTTTGAAAATAATAATTGGAAGCTCTTTTCCCTTCTCTGCCCTACGTTTGTTTTGTTGTATAAAATAGTTCTAAACCAGCACTGTCTTTCTTTCAGGTCAGACCAGGGCTCAGACAGCAGTTCTGTGACAAATAAACCACTCAGAAATCATGGACCAGAAAGCAAATGAGAGATCATAAATAGGTGATGGATGAAAGGGTGTTACTAAATTGTGATAACTTTTGATCCTGGTAGCAGCACCCAGTGGTTAGACAATGTCATTTTCAAGGTGCTAATCTGGGCCTGCAGACGTTACAGAGAGGGATAACCTCTGCAAGGCAAATGAATCTAATTTACATATAGCACCCCTAAATAGGGCCAAAGACAAAGTAGAAGGATTGAATGACTTGGAGAACTGTTAGGGAAAGAGAAAACCTTTCACTTGTTGAGGACTGGTAGCAATCAAAATCTGTTCTTAGTTGGTGGCTGAACTCATTTGATGCCATACACGAATTGCAACCAGCACAGCCCAGGTATCTTTCCCTTGAGTGTCTAGATAAAACCAAGGATTTATTATGTCACAAAAACCACAAGGTTTTATCCTGATGACACTAGTTCTTTGGGCTGGAGCTGATGCCCTGCTTGTAGGACAGGGAGGAAAAAGCTGGTCCCCCACTGCAGCTGCTTGGTGGACGGGCAGAAAAACCCTTGCCTTGGCACGCTTGTTTCAGTTGGGTTTTACATGACCCTAAAGCCCAGCAAGGGGAAGGCCTTGGGTAGAAAAAGAAATGTTCGGTTCATTTTCTTCAAAATGTGAGACTATTTCCTGATCTCATACATTCACAGAAAAATTTCTAAGAAAGCTCATGAGATTTTTTTTATACAATTTGTCACTTGAGACCTATATTTTCATTCTTTGAATTTTGCCAGTGATTTCAAGGGTTTCGGCACTGAGAAAAACATCATCTCCATAACATCACAGCAAAGGAGATACCTCTTCCAATTTCAGACTCAGTCTAACAATTTATCAGAGCAAACATTTCATAAAATTTCTGAGTGATTTGTTTTTTCTGCTATGAAAATATTTTTTTAATTAGATTTACAGGTTCGACATTTCTGTTAATGTTGCATTTCCAACACTGTCTGCATGGTGGGGCTTCCTCTATCTTTTTCCTTCATGAACAGAAGTTGGTGGCAATAGGAACTTTTAGTATTTGTGCTTTTTCAAAAGAGGTACTACTACAGAAAAAAATGTCCAATTTTCCAATGTAAGGGTGAATATATTTGCTTAATGTATGTTTCTACTGTGCTCACAAAGTGCATATGCCTTTCCCAGTCAGAAAAAAACCTTAATGGAAAAAAATCTTATCCTACATTCAGGAGAAAGATGGTACATCACTGTAACTCTAAGAGTTCTGTAAATGTGCAGTGTACAATATTTGCTCAATTTTTAAAAAATTGAATCACATTTTTATTTTACCTATTTTTCTCCCAAAATCTTTGTTATGACAGCTCACATATTTTAATATTAAGATTTATTTCCTTCTCATTTCTTGATATTCCCCAGAGACAACAAAACAGCTTGACTATCAGTTAACTTATATTTTACAATGAAGTCCAAATATTTAATTGAATTGGTTGTTTCAGTGACTTAATCACCTAATCACTGGGATTCTATTTCTATAATACAGATTCTCAGTGAGTTTGGAAGATGAGTTACATTGCTGAAGACTGGAAATAATCTCCTTCCAAATGACATGAATAGTTGAACAATTCAGGCAAAATATGCCCTGAATGTACATCCAATGCAAACTTTGGCTTAAGTAAGTCAGAACATCATGTCTGTTTTTCTTTAAATAGATTTTATAGAACAGTAGGTGTCTGTTTGAGTTATACTTTAAGATGATGGCATTATTAATATTAGGCTTTTGTGTGTATATGCTCAAAGCCACATTTATGATTTTTTTCCCAAATGTAGTCTTATATTACTTGGATTAAAGATGTGGGTGCAAACGGCTCATTTTTAAACAGATGCAATCAATATCACAATCTTCCAACATCTGCTGTGCAGAAATGGAGAGAACCCGAAGGGTTGAGGCTTTCCAAGAGGAAATATCATGAGATGAAAGCGAATGAGTATTTGGAAACTACATCTCATATATTTGTCTTAAAGATGGATTCTAGATAAAATCTCATCAACCTTTCTATTTAAATAAAGCATGTTCTTTAATGGTTAATAACAGCATCACTCAAAATCTCTATATTAGTATCCTTTACATGCTTTAAATGTTTTTTTATAATTAATGGTTGGTGAGTGTATATCAAACCTGGTGAACTTGGCTAGTGTTCACTCAGTTCCTCAGCTTGTCTGGAAAGAGAGCCAAAACACGTTCTTGAAACTGAAGGAGAAAACCTGAGGTGTGGCGTGGAGCAAGAGCAGAGAGTAGATGTGCTCCATAAAAAGGTCCTTTGCCTGCTTTTCTAGTAATATTCACCTTTTAACACACTAACGTCTTTGGAAGTGGTAATTTTATGGCAAATCCAAAGATGTAAACACCCAACTTATGTTCCAGCACTACTAGGAGAAAAAAGCCTTGCACAATGCCAGGAATTCTCTTCAAAAGTTTCAGTGGGGACTTTGGGGAGGTAACTGCTGCTGAGGAGAAGGAGGAGGTTTGTGGCTTTGTGGAGAAGGCACTCCTTCTCCATCGCCCACTGACCCAGCCTTGGGGACTGTAACATCAAACATTCCCAGCAAACCCAAGGGGAGGGTATGGCAAAAAAAAAGGCATCTGAACACGAAATCCAGTGGCTTTAACAGCTTTGCCATTTATGGGACCTTTTCCTATGTGATTGCTAGGAAATCAAAGGTTGTGAAGTGGAAGGCAGCCCAGCTCTCTGTGCAGCCCTGGGCTGCACTGAGTGGTACAGAATGAGGTGCTTGGGCTCCTGCTGCCATACAAGGACAGAAGGGGAGAGAAGACTCAGGTCCTGAGAATAAAGGTACAAGTGTAAGTGAAACAGGCATCTCTACTCAACATCACAGAAGGTCCGGGAGTTGGTTACGAACGACGAAAAGCTGTCTGGGATCTCGGCTGAGCTCTGCCTGCAGTGGGAGCAGTGGCAGTGCTACCTGGAGAAGTGCAATGCACAATACTTCTGAAAATCCACCTTTGGAATTAAACCCACTGCAGTGTGCAAAACTTCATTAAGCATCTCAGGCTTTGACATAGTTGGATTTTATGATGACCTTAAAAGGTGAGGCTGGAGCAATGTGTCAGGCAGGTGGATACTTCTCCAGCCCTGCTGTACAGCCCACTCTGTCGCTAAAAATCTAAACAATTGTAACTTAGATACAGCCAAACAGATACTGCATTGTTCTCACTTTTTGTAAAACAAATTCATTGCCAGACTGAGACCTTGCATGCCAAGTTTCAGACTGGAGCGCGTTTTATGGCTGAGTTATAAGCCCTTGGAAGAGGTTTGCAATGTAAATGCTGACACAGTCAGAGCTATAACAGAATGAACAGTATTGCAATGATATCTCATTTACCTCTAGCAAGGAGCATATAAGGAAAACTAAATAATGTATTCCTGCTGCTACAGATCATTTAATCAGTAAAAGTTATCCCTGATTTTATTTGGTAGATTAAAACTACAAAGTTTGTGCATTGATTAAGCAAGACTAACAATAGTCTGTATATTCCTCTGCACCTCAAAATTTACACATTTGCACACAATAAAACACATATTTATTTAAAATTTATTAAAAACTATTTTACTGAAAAAGACAATTGAGAAAGAACAGAAAAGCATAACACAGAGTAAGCAAAACTGCAGCAGCTTATTGCAAATGACTATAATCATCACAAAGGCACATACAGGTGACTTGTATGTGATTGAATACCCAAATATTAGCTGGTGCTGCTTTTTTCCAGATATGAATAATTTAGCAGAAACCCCAGAAACACTTTGCTGTAGCATGACATCTGCTCAACTGAACAGGAAAGCTTTACATTGAGCTAGGAAGTTAAAAATGGGAGGACAGTCATTCACAGGTAATCTGAAGAGAGCGCTCTGGAAATTTTGACCACTGACTGCCAGTGTCTGCCACTAACCATACATACAGCACATCTGTTAGGGATCTCCATGGTGTAGAATGTGCTCAATCAAGTTATCTCTGGGTTGGTCCTCTAAAAGAAGCAGTGCCTATACTTTGTCATTCTGTATTGTGATCTCTCTGATGTCCATTACTGGGTCTAGAAACATGGGCTTGGCAATCTGCACTGCAAAATAAACCTTCTAATTCTGGTAAGTGTTTTTTCAGGCACCGCTGTCATTTCTGGATGAAATACGTTCAGCCTTCTGGAGCAGACAAATAAGTCTACCCATGCAATGTACAATGTTTTCTCCTATCCTTTACAAAACCAAAATAGTCTTTCAGGAGATGATTTTGCTCTCCTTGCTCCAGTGTGCCTTGGCAGTCCCCACATAGTGAATAGTTTCTCCAAATTCAATGGAATGCCTCTTGGATGGAAGATAGGGCTCATGGTGAATTTAGCTGGCCTGCTGCTGCCGCAGGAATTCAGGAACATGCTCTTACACATTATACAGGAAAAATTACACAAATGTCCAATAACAAATATATATTGTCGACATTGCACCCAAGAAAAACTATTGTGTACATTAAAGTCTCTTTGGGACTTGCTGAAATAAGAACAGTCAAGAGTTTGTGGTCTGGGGTCCTTTTAAGTCTTTACATGGTTAGACTGAGCAACAGTTTCTGAGCATTTTTGCAACACTTCCCTATAATGGTCCCCTTCCCTCTGCCCTCCTCAAAAGTTCTGTACAGCTTGCTGAATGTCCACTTGAGCTCAGAGATTATTGATAAATCCCACACTTTTCTGCTTAGGCACAGAAATTGAACTGAAAAACTCAACCTGATTTTCTTTTTTGTACTTTGTCTATTTCTCTGCCTACAAAGCAAAGTCAGTCTTTGCTCTGTAATTTAATGTCCGCCTCTTTTTCCACCAGGTTGGTTTGGTATTTCCTTTACAAACCTCAATTGTTGGCATTAAAAACTTAGCCGTTTCAACTCTACTGAACTAAAACTTGGCAAATAGATTGTCGGCTAACATTTAAATTATTCTACTAAAATACCTTTCTTTTTGTGAGTAATCTATGACCGGTTTTTATCCCTGAAAAACCCCACTACACTTCTAGGTGTCCTGAAGGTGAAACACTGGAAGCAAGTGGCTTGACAATGCTGCTGACACCCTTCACAAACACATAAACCAGAGACTGCAGAGCCCAAGCTCTGTACGAAAGTGCAGTTTTCGTTCTGTTGGTCGGTCTGTCTGTCTGCAGGCAGCCTTTCTTACCACTTCTCCATATTAGGCCAAAGTATTTTGGCAGAAGCTAAAAGGTAGACAGTCCTTACCAAAGTCAGAAGGGCAAAGAAGCAAGAAGGCACAGAGTAAATCTCTCCTGGTGCAAGATCTGAGCTTGGTCACCTCAGTGCTCTGGCAAGGTATTTCTTGTTAGTAAAGGAGAAGTACTATATAAAGGAGTTTCTAGCTGCAGTAACTTACAGGAGACCGTACAAACTAACTGTGCTTAAAAATGGTGGGACTATGGTGGGAAGAAGCCCAGAAGAAGCAGCATAGTAGCAAAGCTCAGGAGGATGCTCACTCTAACTCAGAGCAATAACTTGCCAGAGGAAAGAATAAGACAAAGAGGTCTTGTTGTTAGGCCAGGTAAGCTAGGATGTGGGAAGAGCCCTTTACCACCTTTTGCCTGTAAAGGCAAAAGCATGAAGTGTAAAGTGTACCCAAGTCCACTTCAATGCTGATGAGAGACAATCCTGACATTTCCTGACCACCAGCTGACATCCTTCTATGAGTGCTGTCTCCAAGTGTGGGTTGTCAGTCACTCAGCTCTCTTCCTGAGTACATCAGAGTGGTATCTCAGCATGGGGAACTCACCTTATGTGGACAAACTCTCTGGCAGCCAGCCCCTCTGCCACAGCCAAGTGCAGCACATTTACCCAGAGCGAGCCGGTAATTAAAACCTGATCCCAGGGGAAGAAAAAAAAACCAGGAAAAATAAAATCAATGCTTATTTGTCCAAGAACTGTGGGTAGAAAAGGGTGGAGCTGCTCAAAGGGGCAGCACTAAGGATGGTAATACTTAGTTTTCTTCCTCAGAAAGCCATGGAAAGGCAAGTGCAAGTCCCATCCTCCCCATCTCTGACCCCATGGTCTCACCAGACTATGGAGCTAGTGGTAGCTGGATTCACTTTGGAAGAGCAAGGAGAATAGGGGAAAGACTTCCTGACCATGATCTGCTCACAGGATTCCTGGGAAATGTAGCAGACACTACCTGTTTCCTGCCAAATCGCACACAGGTAATCGCAGTTTTTAAAGGAACATGTCTTCTATAATTGCCCACCTTGGAGGGGAAGGAGATATTCGGAACACTGTGGTTTAAATTCTTCATAGCAACTCCATTTTTGGTCTTCTAGCAATGAAAGGCTGCTTGGGTTCATGGTGCACCTTAAGTTCTCCCTGACTGACATGGGAAACACTGTTCAAACCTAATATACCAGGATGGACAACATTATTTTTCTGAACCCAGTTGCAGGGTATTCTCTTGGGATAGGTGGCATACCATCTGACTCATCTGCTAGTAGGGTGTGCTGCTAAGTGACCACAAGTTAAATAAACTTGAATTCCTCAGTCATGACTGAGGGATAATGAGGAAAGTTCCCTTCGGCTTTGCAAGTAGCTTCTGCAGGTGTTGGACATCTGGAATTCCCTCAGCTCCCAAGATCTATTAACCACTGAGAAGAGAACAGATTAAGTAGGTTATTGTGGTTTTGGATGAAGCAAGAAATCAGAGACCCTTCTGATGAACAAACACTGTTTGTAAGTGCTGGCTACAATCATTGTTCCCATGCTAAATGGGTTTTCTCTAGAAGCCACCACAAAGTCTTTGTTTTTGATGAAAACCATACAAGCTGAACAAGTTACCTGGTCAGGACAGTCCACATAAAACACCCAAATAAATTCTCAGGCATGTGAGTCATTTATTTCTTCATATGTCAGAAAAACAGAATACATGTATAAAGCCACGTAATTCTGTAAAGATAACTTGTGCTGAAATTCAACAAAGCATGTTATTTTTAGTAGTTGCGGATCTTAAGTGGACATTTTACAGAGAAACCTACAAAAGTTAGTTGTGCTTTCTGGTAGTAATTACCTCCCACAAATATGACTCACTTCTGCAGTTTAAATGCAATGGTTTAGTGTCCCAAAATCAACAGTTTTATAAATAAATCTCTGAATCACAGACTGAATGCCTGAAGTGTTTAAATATTTCTTACTGGCCTGGGAAGTAGTTTGCATTTAAGGTTTTTATACTTCATAACAAATTCCCAGTGAGCAGGACTGACTCTGAAAGGGACTAAATGCAGACAAAGTAGGAAGGCTGCAAGGATACAGCTGCTCCAGAGCTCTGAAGCAGCATAGCATACATTAAGTTTTCCCAGTCTTTAGTACTTCTGCTAACAAGAAGTGTGATTGCCAAGTTAGATGTGAATAGGACCCAGGATGGAATCAATTTTTCCTGCTTCACAGCATGCCCTTCTATTGAAAGTGTACCTGGAGCTGGGGTGGCCTTGGGCGTGGCTTTCCACACAGAACTGAGGGGTCTGTTTCAGGTGTCCAGGGAAGACAGTGCAGATCACCCCCATAAGAAATGAAGAATGTTAACAAAAGAGGAGGCCTCTCCTCAGAAAGACAACTCACTACAAGGCTAAGGAAGAATATTTCACTTTGAGACCATTGGATTTTATGTTGTGAAACCATAGTATTGATTTTTTTTTTGAAATTACAGGTGAGGTTCCCTGAGATTTTTCGTCTGTTTGAGTGTAGGTGAACGCACTCAGGTTTGCTGCCTGACGTTTCGCACAGAAGTGTTCCTGCAGGAGGGCGATCGCCGCCGTTGTGGCGCATCCACGGTCCCACCGGGAATCCGGTACGGTCGAGAGAGCAGAGCTGCATCAGGCATCCTCTGTGCCGGCTGCTGCTGCTCAACATCAGTTTCCAGCTCTTCCTGGGTTCGCTTCCCGGTCTGCAGCTGTTCCCGCGGCCGGTCTGTCTGCCTGGAGTTGGCAGGACGTGGGGAAACACATCGGCTCGGCGGCCGCCAAGGGCGGCTCCCGCCAGGGAGCGGGGACGGCAGCCGGAGGTATCGCGAGCTTCCAGCGGGGAAGCCCCCAGGGCCGGCTCCATGGCGCGCCTGCTGCTCCACCCCGGCTGACCACATATCCGCCTGGGCTGCGGTGGGAGGATCTCGGCTCATTCCCAAAGTCCAGTCATGGCAGCGCTGCCCGGGAGAAGCGTCGTCCTGGCTGTGGCAGGAAGTTCTCCGGCAGAGCCGCGCTGCGCAGCCATGCTGGCAGCCCCGGATCCTTCGGGAGCAGCGCACTGACAATTGGAAAGGGTGTATGTGCCTGTGTGCGTGAAAGACTTAATCTCACCTGTGGAGCTTTACCCAAAGAAATATTAGCTCTCCCAAGAAAAGCATGAATTTTTGTTTTGCCCTTGTTTGGATTCTTCTAGTTTCACTGCACATTAAACTCAGATTTTCCTCAGTTAGAAAGGAAAAAAAAAAAAAACCAAACCAACCAAACCTGTCACTCCCCCAGCTGATATTGCCATACCAGCACGGCTTGCTTGACTAGAGGTGACCTAAATAATACTAATCTGATCAGATAGAAAAGCAGAAATATTTATACATGTACACATGTAAAAAAGTCCTGATTGACACAGTTAAATTTGAAACAAAACCACACAAGAAGTGCAGATATGCAGTTGAAACCTATAAACCTTCTATCTTTATTTAATTACAAAATGTCAGTTAAAATCTCTACTGGATCTGGGGTTGCTGCTGAGAAGTTATGTATCGCAAGTGACAGCACAGAACATGCAGTCCTTTTTATTTATATTTAATTAGAGAAAAAAACTACGGAGGAAAAGGCAAGAGAACAGAAAGCTGAAGAAATAGAAGCTGAATAAAAGAAAGATGGAAAGGAGCAGGGACATTTTAGATGTCATCCTCTAGCAATTAATCAAAGATTTCTAAAAAGTTCAAGCACAGACTGCAGCCTTATCTTGGTTTAGAAGTATCAGTGTGATCTACAAAACAGCCTACTTATGAGTAAATGCATTCACCTCTTGGCTGACTCATCCTCAGACATTTGCCTTTCTCCTTTATTTATATTTCAGCTGCTATAAAATCTCTAACGCTTCTTCAAACCCACCTTCGTGAACACACGGATTGCTGCTGTTTCTGCTGCGTGACCACTCAGGGACCTGCTGTACTGGCCCCTAAAGCAGCAAATACTCCATCTGTGAGTTTTTAAAATACTTTATTGGCAACAAGATAATGAATTTATATTTTCTCTCGTCTTACCTCCAGCACTTGGAAAGTCTGATAACTTTGTCAGGCTCAGCTATATCCATTTACATTTATTTTGTCTAGAAGTAGATGTTCCTCTGATATTATGCAAGCAAATATCAGGACAAAGCACATAATTACAACTATTGTAATGATGAAGCTCCGTTTGTGATGACTGTGCACAATATGATTTAATCAATTACATAAACTCCCTAAAGTGATTCTCTGTGAGCTGCAGACTCTACATGTGTTGTCAGCCAGTGCAACACTTGTTTTCCACAAGCTACCAGCCCTGGTGCAGCGAGCAGGCACACGCTGTCTAAGATTACCCGAATTAATGCAACTCTAAAAAGTGCAAGGCCTCCTGATTCTCCTACTTAGAGTCTTAAAGTATTATTTTACATAAAATAGCGGTGCCCTGCAGAAAAACTATAGATAATAATGAGGATAAAGTGGCACCGTCAACATAACTTTTTTTTTTTTGAAAAAGTCAGGAAGGGGGAGTCGGGTAATAGAAATGAGCAGAAACTTAAAAGTAGAAAGTGTGAGATCAAGAATTTTAGCTAACAACAAGAATAAAATGGAAACAACAAAGGAGGGAGATTAGCATGAACTTGCTGGTTGACCACAGGATTAGCACAGCCGAGTCAGTATGGTACTGAGAAATTACAAACGTGATTGTAGGATGCAAAACATGATCATGGGATACAGAAAAGTATTGACAGAGCATATGAAGCAATCAGGTTCTTGTCTAGGGCATTGGTGATATCTCTCCTGGCATCTTTTGAATAAATGGGATGCTCTTCAGAAAAGACAAAGTCAAATTGGGCTAGGTGCAGAGTAAGGCTATGAGGTTAAGCAGTTTATTTTATGAGTAAACTACCTTATGAGACCAAAAAAAAAAAAACCTGCTAGGTAAACCCAGACGGGAGATATGGTTTCTGTCTTTAAATCTCTTCTGTTAATGTTATTGATGCTAAAGGAAGAAAGAGGGCACAGATCTAGAAATGCTGTGGCAATGAAACACATTTGCAGAACTAAATAGGTTTGAAAACCCATACTGGCTTTTCTGAACAACACTTGAGAGCTGTGCAGGCACATTAGGCTTCCCAAGGCAGAGTCAGAGATCTTGGACTGGTGCAGTTAGCACAGAGATGGAGCGTGTGGCAAGAAGAGTTGACAGATTACTGATAACTGTTGCGCCCAAACTACCTACCCATCCCTCCCTATTCCTACCACTTAGGTTTAGAGTCTGAAGTCATAGGGGCACTTTCATAGCCTACAAATGCTACCCATTTACTGCTGTCTCTCTCTCCCAGAAGGAAGCAGGTTTCTCTTAAATAGCTCGGGGAAAGACTATTTATCCTGTCTTGCATCCTGAGTCTATGAGGTGGAAGTAAAGGTTGCCTAAAATATAAACACCCCAAGGCTTAGCACTTCAGGGAACAGGGCTCAGATACAGACTCCCCTGCTGCTCTTGCTGAGTGTAGCTGCTCTGCCATCCCCTCCGAGAACAAGTGAGTAGCTAAAGGTCACATTTCTCATTGGGGACAGCGAGTTCCTGTGCAGGTTGTGCCCTAGGCACAACCACAGCACAGCCCCCTCTGTCCTCGCCCACTCTCTCATCCCTGCAGAGAGGCCAGGCCTAATTGGGTTCCTATTTTTGCCCTTGTTACAGAATGCCTGAAAAGGAAGAAAATTTTCTTCACAGTGAAAAGAGATTTGAAAGAGAAGAAATGCTCCCTGAGTCAACTGAGCTCAGTGGCTCTTATGGTATGTTCCCTATATGTATTCAGACACTTAATGTAGATGCTCCAAGCCTTTCCTGGTATAACTGCCTCTCCAACGCTCTGCGTAGACATTGGTCTTCTGCTTGAGATCACAACTGTGAAATGCTTCAAGCGGTGAGTGTGCTGTCCCATCTCTGGCTGCAGTGACAGGGGGGACAGCTACATGACTGATGGAGGCAGGAGGCTGGCACATCACCCTAAGAATGCAGTCCAAAGCAGTGAAGAAAGCAGAGTCTGATCAATGCATCCGCAGTGCAAAAAACGGACAGCGATTGTCCTTTGTTTCTCTGTTTGTGACTTTGCAATGTGGATTGATCACAGCCACCTGAACTCAGCAGATTTTCTCCCTGCGAGCAGTGGAAAACGTTGATGCTCTATTTACAAAGAATCTCTGGAAAGCCTGTTGCACACACGTATCAACAACTACTCGCTTGGATGGTTTTTATTTTTAGAGTCTTGAAAAGCCTATGGAGAAAATTTCTGTTGTGTGTGCCATGCCTGGAGGAATGAGTTCTTAGGAGTTACAGTGCTTTTGTATCCAGGTAAAGTGGGCTGGTGTAGGGATGTGTATTTGTGTCTTATTGTAAGCTCTGGGGCCTGTGGCTGGATTGTACCTTGCTGGAGAGTTCAGCCCATCTGTAGGCAAGGCTCTGTGTAGAACTTACATTTGCTAAAATGTTTTGCTCAAGGCCTTGAGTTTTATGACATTTTTTATGATGTTTTCTCTTTGGAGCAATACCTACAATATGTTCATTTTCCTTTTACTACAAGCTCCAGCAATCACCCTAAAATGGAATTATGTAACATAGCACATCTGGCCTGGAAAAGGACAGTTCAAATGTTCTATATTTGGGATGTGATCATTATTTTAATGTAGGTCTAGTGAGGGGATTTGAAGATAGATAATGTCTCTAAAATTTGAAAAATTTTACCATTTCCTTTTATGGTATGTGTTTTAACTGACCTTTCTTTATTTCCAGATCATGGGAGAAGCCCTTCAGAGTTGACACACAGGAAAAATATGGCGTTCAAGCAAGGTATATCTAGAGTCTGCAGGGACCCACTATATCCTGCACTCACAGTTAAACAAGTGGGAGTTACACTCCTTGAAGAACACCATGGCATTTGGCTACACTAGAATTTCTGATTATTCACTCCCTACAATTAGTTTCTGAATTTCCTAGTGTGCAGTAGCAAGTCTGAACACACAAAAATCAGGTCACTGTTATTCGAACATCTTTTATTTCAAAATAACCCAGTACCTGGTGCCATTCATTTTAAATAGTACATCCTCAAATCATTGTTTTAAAAGCTTCCTTAAAATCTGTGAAGGGACTTTTCTGTTTCCCTATTGAAATTTACAGTGGTCTGTTCAGCAAGGAAGAAACTAATCATGGTCTCAAATCTAAAAAATCTTTCCACAGACAGTTAACCAAAATAAAGTTAAATATACATGTTAAGTCCTTGCAGGAATCAGATTCAGCTAACTATAAAAGAGAAGTTATAAAATCTAACTATGTCATCCAAAGAACAGAGCAAACCAAAAAAATGAGACCATTTAGTAATTTATCTCAGTTTAATCAAGTTGCAAGCACATGAAATACTCATTTCTCAGCCAGCACTGTGATTTTCAGATAGGAGGCAAACCTGCGGGACTATTCCAAACAGGTCTCACAAGT
Source organism: Manacus vitellinus (assembly GCF_001715985.3). Lineage (NCBI taxonomy): Eukaryota > Metazoa > Chordata > Aves > Passeriformes > Pipridae > Manacus > Manacus vitellinus. The sequence continues at coordinate 41,071,705 of NW_021940535.1, forward strand.
TATTTAAACGTGCATATCCATTATTTACAGCTGAAGTGTTTCTCTTGTTTAACTTTCAATGAAACTCGTGTTTGAAATTTTTATAGGCTTAAAAAGCTTCATTCAGCCTGGTTAAAGACCTTACTTTCACAAAGCAGACTGAAAAATTCAGCACACTCACAACACAGCAGGTAAATATGAAGGACAAACGCACACATGCTAATGTGAAAGGCAACAGATCTCACACTGGGAAACAAGAGGGGGAACTGAAAGAGAAAAGACTGGGAAGTAGGCAGAAGAGGAAAGGAGACAAGAATAAGCACTAACAACCTGAGTCAACATTAACAAGAAAAGACTCCCTGAAGGGAAGAGATCCCTTTCTCATGACTTCTCTGTTTATTGATTCAAATGGAAGAAGATAGATACCACATTGTGGACCTGTTTTATAATTAGCAAGCAAACTAAAAGCTATAATTAAAACATCTGATTTAAAGAATGCATGAAAAGCAACCTTACTGTTTTGACCGTGACCTGTTTAGTCTGCTTTGAGCTTTTTAGGAGTTCAATATCAGAGGTTACGGAACAGATGGGAAAATAATGCCAATACATTTTTTCCCCCTTAAGCTAAATAATAGGGTAAAGAGTAGGTAGCTGCCACATAAGTGGTAGACAAAACCTTGATTTAGCTTCTAGAACTTGTAAACGCCCTACACATTGCAATTTGTAGTTACTGAAAATCAGTATTATATCTTCAGTCTGAAAAAAAACCAAAAATAAACCCAAACAAAAAAACTTCATAGATGATTTTAGGATACAGCAATGTGTCAAACTTGCACATCAAAAAAAGCCACAGTTCACACTGCTTTTTCTTCCATATCTTATATAGGAAGGATGCTATCAGCGTGCTGTAAATCAGCTGAATATCCAATGTCATTAACCTTAACATAGTCTCCAGCAAGGTTTTGAAGCTCTGCAGTGTCCCTGGTCAGGCTCACAGCTTGCAGCAATCACGACTAAGTTTCATACATACTCCCACCAGATTTTCTAGGTCCAATGAAGCCACAAGAACATATGTGTTTGCACTGATCCCACACTTAAGCTCACCACAGGAAAAGCTGCTCAGGCTTGCTCTAAGCCTGCAGTTAAACAGAAGAAGATGGATAACTTCTAGGTCCTGGTCTGATATCCATCAGCCTCTCATGGACACTTGGCCATGATGGCATTAGCTTGTCCATCAGGCCCCTTGGTGTTTGGTGTCCAGTACACCCAGCCTTAAGAGCTGTTTTCAAACCAGGAGTGATATGTCTTATTTAAAACCTGTTGGTTTGTGAACTTATTTCCAAATACTCCCATAGCAAAACAGTGAAGTGTCAAAACTCAATATCTAAAATTATTGCCTGTGGAGGAAAACAAACACATCTCTCTAATCATGGAAACAAAAGTTTGGGATTGCTTTTGTGGAGATTAATAAGGCCATTTTTTTAACAGTAGTAAGTTCTACAATTTTTTATTTCTTAAATCTTATTGATGTCAGAAAAACAAAATAGGGGAAGGATACATGGACAATGAAGAGCAGAAGAGATTTTCACTTTGGTAGAGCACTGCAGAAACTTCAGAACCAGACCCTGTTACTACAGTACATGAATAATATCTCTATTTGTTATCAACGAGCTGGACATTAAAAGCAGACTTAACAGAGAATGGAACTAGTGCTATATGTCGATTAATCTTCACTGACCAAGATCCCCAAATTATGTCATCTTTACAAAGCATCAATGTTTTTATTATTATGGTTAAAAATGTCAGTATCCAAAGAGCACCTGATAATGCCTTCCAGAGAAATACTTAGGCAGAAGTAAGTCATTGAGTCAGGTGGTCATGTTTTTAGTTTTACAGTGATGCTAAAGACAAAATTCATTTTAAAGAGGGAGAATAAAATCTGTGCTTTAAAGTTGTCTGTATCAGAGAATTTTACTGGTAAAATGTGGAAGAAAAGCACACATTCCACCAGCTAAGCCCCACTACAGTTAAAATTGCTGGGAGGTTAAATATGTACATATTTCTGCTGCCTTTCAGCATTTTCACTGGTGGATCAATCGAGTGTTTCTCAGTGATCTAATTCTGTCCCTGCTTTGGAGCATGTTCAAGTAGATGGATTTTATTTGTTTCTTGGACATCCATGTGCTAAATTTGAACAAACTTCTATTGTCTATGTATCAGCTGAGACATTCCACAGAAAGCCGAAAAGACATCCCAAAAACATGGTGAGTTCTTTGACAAATTTTAAGCAAGCTTAAAATATAGAGCTTCTCTATGTGGTCAAAATAATGTATTTTTGCTTATTTGATTTATAGATACCGATAAACAATTTTGCTGAAATTCCCATTCCTTCTCTACTTTATCCCTCTTGAGAAAGTCAGACTGCAGGATTTAGCCAGCAAAGGAAACTCCTGCCTGATCAGTTAAAATTTAAACCAACAGCTGAAATTATACCCAACTAAAACCTGCCTCTTATAATGGAAATGTCAGACACCTTTAATTGTAGGTCACCACCAGTTCTATCTACAGCAGAGTAATTTTATTTTCATCCACATAAATGAATGGAGTTTAGGGGAGAAAACTATTTCGCCTATTTAATTCAAAATCCAGGCTTCACTGCCACTCTGCTTCAGGCCAGCCGAGCAGCTACAGAATTCCCACCCCACTTGTTTGCTGTGGTTACACAGTACTGTGTTATTTCCACTATCTCACACGCGGAGCCAGAAGAACTTGGAAGATGAAAATACTTTTGCTTTCAAATATTTTCCTTTTAAAAGCAGAAAGCTAAGTGTAATTCTATTAATGCATTATTATTTTGGAGGCACTGCTGAAGTCAGGAAATTCCAAGTCAATGCTATATTATATTAATTGTGCAGATGTACCACTTTCTATTCCTCTTTTCCTTGTTAAATATAACCTGTTGTGGTGTATTTTTTATTACGGAATGTGCAGTGGGACAGTTTCTGCAGCAATGCTGGAATCTCCACCCAGGGGAGATTAGTTACATCTGAAACTGGACAGACAAAAATGAAGCATAAAAAATGGCTGAAGGAAAGGCAGTGAATGCCAAAAAATGAAGTTCATACTCCATTGGACTTTCACTTCAAGAGATTCAAGACCCTGCTCATTTTCAGAGAATTTTCTGGGATGTCTCCCTGACGTCCCACTAACAGGTAGAACTTAGTTATTTTTTTGTAACACTGTGTATCAAGAATTTGTACTCAAAATTCTGGGAATGATTACTAAGTCGAATATTTGGCAATTCTCTTGTTCTTTATCTGTTCTTCACTATTTTGGAGCAGTTCATTCTAAACCACTTAGGAATATAAAGTAATAAATACAATGATATATATCTAATTAAAATGAGAAAATAAACCCATAAGCAAACAAAAAGCCACAAAAAACCCCCTCCAAAACCAAAAAAGCCCAAACCCAAACAAAACCCAACCCAAGAGTTCTCAAGCCGCTGATACTGACTTACAGCCCCACTTGCTCTTCCTGGACACAGGTCATCCTCCTGCCTCAAGGCTCTTCCTAATTGAGGATCCTTAATTACCGGCTGATGCTTTAGGATGTTTTCCAATGTGATCCAGCTGCCTTGTTCTGCTAATAGGGTGCTAATGGTGCTTTCCCAAGGCTCACGGCTCGGGGATGCAGGGGATGTCCCGGGGCTGGGGGGAGCAGCGGCAGGCAGGGGCACCCACCCCCCATCCTTTTCCGAGCCCTGAGCTGCTCCTGAGGCTCTTGGCTGCCAAATGCACATCAGAAGAGTTTTCAGAAAACTCTCGCTTATGGCTCTGCTAACGAAGCAGGAATTAAATACTAGAATGCAGTTGCTTTGCTTGCCATTTCAGGCCCGGTTTTAGCCAGTACTTTGCCAAAAATGTTCTTTTGCTGGACTTTCTCCCCAGAGGCCGTTTTAACTTCTCCTCGTTAGTTCTCTCTGCCTTTACATCAGCAGCTTTGCCAGCTGTATGCCAGTCACACCCACTTCCACCCATCCATCTGCACGGCTGACTCCGGACAAATTTGCCTACCACTCAGTTTTGGGTGATGGATTTATTTCAGCTGTGTCACTCCAAGAACGGACTATAATTTCCTTTTACTTTTTGCTGACCTTGAAGGGCAGCTACAGGCTAATTATCCCCAACAAGTTACATGGAATCAATAGGAATGATGCTGAGTAGGGCCTCCAATTGTAATTCCTGGATGCCATGGGTAATGGGTCCTTCCTTGTATTTTCCTTGTATATTCAGAAGAAGAGGCTATGAAAGCACTCCAGCTCTTCTGTTTCTTTCTGTAACTTCCTAGGATTCTCAGCTGTAATTAGGACTCCTAAGGGATAATTTGTATTCACTTAATGCTAACTTGACTCAGCAAAATGTGATGAGGCATCAGCCAAAATCCTTCTTCTGTTCATCTCAAAGAGCCCTGATTTCCAGGGAACAGCCTCTTCTGTCTCTTCTCCAAGTGCCTTCCGTAGATTCCCACTCTGGGAACAGTTGGATTAGCAGTGCTGTCAGGTGAGGAGGGAACACACTCCTAGTGACAGATGCACCACCAGCAAGCAGAGCAGCTCACAACTGGTCGGATAAACTCTGCTTAGGAAACACATGGTTAGAGCTTGACAGAGCAGCATGGAAAATTTTATAATGGAAAATGATAACAAGGTGATTACCTTTAGCCTTGTGGAATGTGATCTAATACCTAATGGGAAAGGTATGGAGACAAATCTGACACTCTCTTCCATGTATATCTTAACCCTTAAGATGTCTTAGCATATATCATAATAAACATATTTTAATCTTTCTGTGGTTTATTATTATAATTATATTTAACTGTGTCATTATTAAACCACTGCTCCTTATTATTTTCTGCATAACAATAAGCAGGTAATTTCTTAAACTTTTTGACTCTCTTTAGACAGGAAGGTTATACTCGGCATCTAACAGAGGAATTTAGCTTTCGTCTGATACTGATTTACATCTTGCTTCAATATATTTCAATTAAATATGGCAAGCTGAATTATTCTTTCTAATACTGGAATTATATTTTCCTTATAAAAGGATTCTGGCTAGTCACGTAACAGAAGACAAGTCTGTTCACTGAAATTAATAGTAGCTTAAAAATTGGAGATTACTAGTCCCTAAAATCAAATAGCATCTTCTAAAGGGAAAGATAGAAAAATGATTGCTACATCCTCATCCTGAAACTTACAGTCTCCGGCTTCAGATCAGTGTCCTGATATTAATTGATCCTTTTTCTTTTTGAGATCATATCTTTAACTAGGAGGTAGGAAGGGCTCTAGAAAGCCTGCTGATGGATTGAAGTCCAAGGACTTCCTGAGAAAGCATGAGCCTTCCCATGACTTCCTGAGAAAGCATGAGCCTTCCCATGACTTCAGGAAATGATGGATCTCTGCAATGAAACAGCATGCTCACCTTTCATACACGATCTAGAGAATACAGGGAAAGCCATATGGCATGTCCTAAAATTAGATATCACTTAACATAGTACCTAATTGCAAGGCCACAGAGCCTACATCTGTTGGAACTGGGTGTAGCATGAAATGTCAAATGCAGATTTAGATCCAAGTAGGACCGCAAAAGGGAAATTAAATGTTTTTGACATTCTTTTAATTGAGGAAGAAAGAGCATCCTGATAAATTTGTTGAGATTCTGATGGAGAAGAGCAAAAGGTTGGAGAAACCTGAATCTTTTCCCATTAGATAAGTGGAATAAAAAGTATTTGGAACTTCTCTGCTACCTACTCCCTGATGTTATTCTCCCCTAGAGATGCAGAAATGTGTACCCATAGCTGGTAGTTATCATTATAGTAGAAGCTGTTGGAACAAGAAAGTCCAAATGAATTTTCAAACACCCTTCTTGGTTATGAAATTTCCTATTTTGGCTAGTTTCTCAAAGCATTTCAGAAGCCAACTCTGATGAATGAAGTGTGCCTGACGTGATGTATGACCTTCCATATATTGCATGTCATATAAGTCAAAATCAAATGTAAGCATCTGCCCAGGACTGTCTTCCATGGAAATTCAAAGATTATCTTCAGAGTGGGGTTTGGATAACCTGTGTGATTAGTATTTGGAAACTATTTTGAACAAGGAGGAAAGATACATTAACACATTGCTGAGTGACACACCTTCTCGAGCTGTAGGAAGAGCTGGGGCAATGTAGCTAACATAATATGGCATAAAATTAAAACTCTGTGACTGAAAAGAGAAACATTCATAATTCCCATTTGAAATGTTGCCATCCATGCTGGATATAGCCGGAGCAGCTGAAAAGAACATTGATCTTACAACTGGAATCTGTAGCCTCTTCAGCCACTTCAAGTAAATGGGAGAAAGACTGGGTCTGCAGCTGCTGGTCCAATGTAGCATTTTTAATTTGAACTACTGTTGTTTTCAGTCTGCTAACATGGGGATTTGAACAGCAGCCTCAGCTGTGGTGGGAGTAATCTCTTGCAGAGGGATGGGGCAGCCAGATGTGGGTATAACCAAGGGATCATGAATCTAGGCCAAGCCCATGACTCTGTGACCTTCCTAATCTTTAAAAATAGCTTTCTGTGTGTGTGTGTGTGTATACAAACAGATACAATGTAGTAACAGGTATACACCATAAATGTTATCTAAAATCGTTTTGCATATTTTTTAGTATTCTGAAAGGTAAGAAAAGCTAATGAAGAAAGGCACCCTGAGCTCTTGTGTAGGAGGACATGAGAGACAGCATTGAGTAGCAAGCAAGCAAAAGAACAAATAGATGAATTTACATAAAATATTTCCATTCAGTTTAGCCATGGATTTTGCTCTGGTATATTTGGTGATTCCTGGCTGGCTGGATACTGTGTCTGTATTTTCTTTTATGTATGAAGAACAGCCTGTTAGCTGAGTTTGGCATTTCACACTAGGTAGTCACAGTCATAGACAGGTCTGTCTGTTTGCTTTTTTTTTCTTCGATCTTGCCCAAGTCAACAGAAAGGGTTATCCATCAATATTCCACAGGAAAAACAGGATGGGAAAACAGCACCAAAAAGTTTGCTTAGGATTCATACCAGTATGCATCAGGAGATGCATTAAGGAGAATGGAGACCCAAGCAATGCATATATCCTTAAAATGCAGTTACAGAGGCTGTAAAACTAATGTAGTGCATTGCTGTTCAGTAGAAAATGTGACTGTGATTTGACTCAGTTTAAGCCTAGGCTCTAGTTAAAATGTCTTGAAAAAGAGTCTGAAAAATAGTTGTGCATAAGGTACCTTTCAAAGGGGAAATTAACAGTAGTTGCAGAAATTTTTCAGACCTTCTGGAATAAACATTTAAGCAAGCAACAATGTTAAGATAAAAACATTACAGAACCTATAAACACTGTTTAGGAACAGAGCAGTCTTTATGGAGAAACCAGCTACTAAAGATAAAGCAGTCTAAGGTGAAGCATGCAAGTCAGGTATAGTCCTGGATTCATGGTGAAGAATGCTATTGAAGTGAGGAGCTTTTCCATATTGCAAATTAATCTCACAACAAAAATTAGCAATGAATCCTATTATGTTGTTGACATTATTTAGAATAAATGACATGGCACCAAAGTACTATTATTATTAACAATTAAGCAAATTTCTTCTGCCCTTCTCTGCAAGATGCTGCAATGATAAATGCAAATACAAGTACATCTGGCTGCAGGAACAAACTTTGAGCTTTAGAATTATACATCTCTGCAGAATAGTTATCCTCTCTATGTTAAGACTGCCCAGATGTTTTATAAACATTTGTCTGGATTTCAAATATTTAGGAAAAAAAAAGGCATTTTTTTTAATGCCATAACAAATTCTTTTGTTGTCTTTGGTGTTGTACGATATATGATAAATTATGTGAAAATCCACAGAGCTGGTATGGCCTTGTCATTAAACAATGTCTAAATATATTTGGCAAAAAAGATATCAGTTGCAGGTGAGGCAACAAATTCTAGGCCTTTTCACCCTACAAAATTTGGAGTAAAAGTCAGAGCAGAGGGATGAAGTCATCTCCATAAACCCCAACCACCTCATGGCAGGAAAAAGTACCTCACTGATTGGACTGCTGTCACGAGTAAGAGATGGGTTGGAATTCATCTCATTTTACTTATGTGCCAGTAAGGTGTCCCAGGTTCCACTGACCAGATCCTCACTAACTGCAAAGGCAGTTTGGAGGGACTAGCCCAGAAGTAAAACCACATGAGGCAGGTAAGTCCCACATATGATCACCTACCACAGTTACTAAACAGGAATGAGTCATTGCCTGCAAGAACTCAGCTGCTTCACTGAATATCTACCAACAGCTACTGAAATAGGTCATGAATCCTTTAAATAAAATTACCTGAAATACATCAAATTTTAATTGTATTACTCAAGACATCTTTTTGCATTTGCAAAACAGTGGTCAATCAAGATCCTGCAAACATCTAAATTCAAACAAAGCTCTCATTTACTGTTTTCAGCTTCTACCTAATTCCAGTCACTCAAGATTTTTCAGTTAAATTCTCTGGGCATGTGAAGATCTGCTTCTGATCCTCCCTAATCTGCCTAACTCTTCACTCTACCTGACCACCTGCAAGTCTTGAGGCTTGGCTTTTCTCTATCTGACTACTCTTCAGCAACCAATTTGGACTATTCAGAACATGCCCTGTATGCATGAAATGCTGGGTGTAATCCATCTTTAATATGAAATCCCAGTAGTCACCAAGATGCCCCAGGATAATAAAAACCAAGGTTTGATTATATCCCCTCCTAATAAAAGTCTGAACCATCATCCGTCAGCAATGATCTAAAGTCACCTTCCTAAAGACAATTCAGGTGGTCTTCATCTGTGCTAATGAATGTTTTTGGTTTCTATAAAATACTCAAAATAATCGTGGAACTAAAGAAAGACTATAACCTAATGGCCAGAACATTTATTTAAATGGTGTAGAGAGTATTTTAAAGTCCTTAAGATGACACAGGAGCTCTCGTCCTTCTTACAGTACCTAGTCAGCATCAATAAGAGAAAATGAAGGTTCTTCAGAAAAGCTAAAGTCCAGGGATTTACGGTACTGCCCACCACAGACATCTCTGCTCAAAGCTCCCCAGTAAGAACAAGGAACCTAATAAAGGAAATTTTCAAATAATTTAGTTCATAGAAACCCCTGGACCACCTGCCCTGATTGTAACAATTGCTCTAATACAGACTTTTAATACTTGGGTAAAAAAAGACATTTTTATTTGATCCCACGCAAAATCTTTTTAGGCTTTTGCTTCTACAAGGGAAAACAGAAAATTTTATTGTTTGGATGGATCCAAACTAGGCTTTCCTTTTTGATATTGTAACCAAAAATTCTTGATATGCATAGTCCCACATGAAAATCATAATCCCTTTCCAATTCTGTATCAACATATGATCATTCTTGCACTGAACTGCTGTTCCCTGCTCCAATAAACCAAACTCCGATATAATTATACTAGAATTTTACACTGCTCTTTAGTTCCAACAAGTTTGGTCTATGCATCTGAGTTTCAAACATACTATTGTGCATTTTAACACCATATGTTTCTAACTACCAGACAGACCTTGCCAAACCTGAAAATCAGACCAACTATGCTGAGTGCACCAAAGCTTCTCTTCACATCCCAGAAATAACCATTACAATATCTGTGTTTCTCCTTATGGCATTGACTGACGTTTTGTTGAGGTCTCTTAAGCAAAATGAGACTCTTAATTCTATTTATTTGTTTGTTTTGATAGACTCTCATACTTTTTTCTTGTTTTCTTTATGTTAATTCTGTATATTCAGAAGACACACTGCAAGCTCCAACACAACAGCTTTCCTTTTATGTATCAACAAACATTCCCTAGAGAAGCGTTATGCACTTTACAGTGAGAAAAAAAAAGACATATGAGAGATAACAAATGAATAATGCCTAACATTAGAATGTGTTTCAGCAACTAAACCCCCCCAAATATAAATGAGAAGAATATACAATTACATAATTAGGAAATCAATTTTAAGTTGGGATTTAAAAAGCTGAATGAGCCAGCTGTACAGATATCATAACAAAGGGAATAACCCCAAATGAGAGCCAAATGAGCAATTGCACAAAACTGTGAGACAGCAAACAGCAAGGGGGCTGGTGAGCAGAACCAAATCAGAAATAGAGTGGAAATTACAGAAGGAAACAAACATGAACCCTATGGGAAAGTATTCACAATCCATTAGTGTTTAATTAGATAATATAAAGGATAAGAACACTTATGCAGAGTCATCATAAACAAAGATAAATGGAAAACGTGCTACTAATAAAGCTGGGTAATCTAACTGCACTACAAGGGTAATTTGATCAGTCACAAATTCAGATGAAATTTAAAACAAAAAGTAGTATTTTGATACAGCATTTTGCTACTGCATCCAGTGGCAGAAAATAAAATATTACAGTAGACGTTCTCAGCTAAAGTTTCGGGTATTTTAAAAACAAACAAACAAAAAAATCACAACTGCTCGCTATCCACCACTTATACCCAAATCTGCATTCCAATTCCATTTTGAATACGCAAGATTTGTCTTTTGGATGAAGAATGTGAAATGACCTTTTCAAGTTTTTTCCTTTTCTCAAATAATTTTTTGCATGTGTGAAGGCTCTGAAACAGAGATCACACTGAAAGTTAAAATTAGCATAAAAATGGAACTGTAGGTCCTTGTTATGTTTTAGTACGTTTATTTTATACAGCACACCAACCTGACACAGGTATCAGCACAGGTTAATTGCTTTCAAGAGAAAAGCAGTATGCAACAAGTAGGGCAAAAAGAGAGCAAGAGAAACAAAATGGATTTGAAGGCCTTTGTGACCTTCACAAACACTTTTTCTTAACAAGGAAGATGTTAGAAAAGTCAATTGCATATATGCAAGTCATGGTAGATATCTATAGCTATGTACATATTGATGCCTTATGGCAGTTTACATCCTTAAACTTACATCTTTCAAGCAGGTACAGTCTTCTCAAATTGTGTGAGACATGACAATTTATTATACATCATAGCCTCAAGCTTTAAATTAACAAATAAATTCATGGTAAAGTACAGAAACAGAAACCAAGATTATAAGATGAGGAAAGTGAAAAAAGATAATTTCTCTTGATAAATATTTACAAACTGTGCTCTAAGTGAATGCGCAAATTTCAAGCAGATTTACTATTTTTTGAGACTGTACAGCATCCCAGGGTACACCTTCAATATGGATTAGATTCATTTGGAAGCTTAAACAGAAACTGGAAAACCATCTGAAAGGGCACTAAACTTGTATATTGATATCTCTAAAATCAACATTTTATTCAACATCAGTTCCTCAGCTAGCTGCAGTCAAGCTGCGTATTTCTGTGTCATTGTTCTCCCGGTAAATCTTCCAACTACAGTTTCTATAGAGGAGTGAAAACGTATTTAAAAAAAACCTAAAAGAAAAAATAATCAATTGGAAAATAAATTTTAGGAACTGACATTCCAAGAAATACATAGAATTGAAAATAGAGTTTCGCTAATGGAAATCAGAAAAAAAAAAGAAAAAAAGAATCTCCACAAACTAGAAATGAAACAAGAAACAAGATACTGAGTCATTTGCCACTGTAATTCTAAATTCATTAAACTAAATGAACACCATTAAATCTACAATATTCAAGATAGAATGTGAAACTGCATTTCATGAACATGAATGAGGAGTACGCATACGAACAGAGGACTGATTGCTTTTATTTAATGATACATACTTAAGAGACCATAAATCACAACACAACATACATGAGCATTTTTAAAACAGGAAAAGCTGTCTATAAGAGTCATTAGTTAGTTTTTGAACATCCTTACAACAGTGTGACTATGGAAGTATTTTAATTCCTATCTTCAGACAATGGAAATAAATTTCAAAAAGAGTGAAGTACTGCAGCTATGCAATCTCAGGTTTCAACTACAATATAGCTATTTAGGTTGCCTAAATTCCCATACAGATTACTAGAAACCATCTAATTATCATGGATAACCACTGTATCAGAACTCCTCTTTTAAAGAGACATCTTCTCAAGATTACCACATTTAGGAGGATGAAGAAACATACTGCTTTGCTAAGATTTTCCAAAGAATACATTAATTAATGTCTGCATCCTTGACTGAAAAGTCAGATTGAAACATGTGCACCATAAAGAAAAATAGGATTTTCCACTCTTGCAGCACAAACCAGTTTAAACTACATATACAATGTGTTCCTACACTGCAGAACATGACAAAAATAGCAAGAATTTTAACTAGTGTGTTTGCATCCAGGATTAGAAGAAAGTATTAGGTCAAAATTGTTTGTGAGTGGTTGCATCCTTAATTCAGCACATTAAATAATGAGAACTTCGTATACTAAGATGTGAAGCGCCCAGTTGCTTGGATTAAACATATCAAAGTTTAAAAACCAAAAAAGCAACCTATCCACACATCTATTTACAAGTTGTGAATGAGACACCTTTCACAATGAATAGTGATTGGGGTCATCAATAACTTGATGCAAAACACTATCCTCTGTTTTTTTGGTTTCTAGACCTCCTTGGTATGAAAGATAACATATACAAAGATTGCTTTGGTTTTCTCTTCTCATTTATCAAAACTATAGCAGCATAGAGCTACCAAGGCTCCTGCCAGTTTCAGTTCTGCTCTTCAGAAACTAATGGCCAGCAGGAGTTGTCACTAGTTTCTCCCAGCTGCTTGGAAATCTCAAGAGACTAGTGCTCAAACAGACACTATGGCTATTGGAAAAAGAGCAAAACAAACACCAGGAGATGATTTCTTTCTTCATTCTGCTCAGAAATTGCTCAAAAATGAAGACACAAGCATTCTTATCCAGAAGTGGAAAGTGACAAAACTCAAAGCAAATAAGGTCTTCAAAGTTGCTTAAAGAGGGCCTGGAATTTTGTGGGGGCATGCAGGGGAATATTCTTACAAATCTACAAATATATTTGTAGATTATTTTTTATTTGCAACTACCTTCTAAAACCATGACTAATTTTAAGGAACCAAAAACTTAGTATGAAAACCTGTACATGATATTTTGCTTAAATTCATCCACTGAATGATAAAAAGTATCCAAGAATTCTGAAGCACCTTAAGCCCTCATTTGCAGTTTCACAGTGACAGGTATCTTCTGCACAAAAACTTGACAAGCAAGGAGGTTGAAGTACCAACAAAATTCTGCCCTAAACCTTGCAATCCATTCACTCAAAATCTTGCTGACAAGTTTCACTTTTATCTTGCAGTTGGTTTCATGTCACAGTTCTTACCTATCCTTGTATTTGGGGTTCCTAATGCTTTTAAATGACTTCTATTAGTCCATCGAACACGTGGTATTGTTTGATTTGTTAACCTTTTTTAATGACTCTCAGGTAGATCCTTATTAAAATGTTGAGGTCAGCAGCCAACCAACACTGAGTAAAGATACATATGTAAAAACAATACACCTAAATTTACCAATTTTTTTTAGAGATACCCAACAAATGATTTTTACCTGCAAAAATGTTTTCATGTGAAAACTTGTACACTCATGTGTACTCTTGTACACTTTTGCTGGTACGATTAATTTGGAAAATATCCCTTTGGATCTTTACCTAATTCTGCCTCCATTTTAGAGCAATACTTCTTTTCTAAGCACTTCTGATTGTACTGGCTTTTAGGGGATGCAAGGTATGCCCACAAACTGGCAGTGTTCAATTGTTCCTTTTCTGGAGACACGCTATGCTGTTTCCATGAAATGAGGTGATATGTTACAGAATGTGAACATACAGCATGTGGAAATGATGTAGAATAGCTAAAGACCTCAAGTTCTGCAGTGTATCAATTTCTTATTGAAAGTATCCCATTAACAGAAACACTTGCACTGAAATTTCATCTGTTTAGATAAAAGAATTCCCAAGAAGCACAGAATTTCAGTTTCTACAGAATCATCCTAGGATAAGGAGGGAAAAAAAAAGGAGAGAAATAAGGAAGCCTAGAAACAAACTCACTAAATTATTTTATTGCCTGAAGCGAAAAGCAAGAGTTAATAAATAGCACAAGCGTTTGGCGATAATGCTTTAATTTTTAATACATTTAATAAGTTTATTACGCCCAAAGGAGGTCTTCCATTAATTATTTGCTCCTTTCCCTTTATTATTTTTTTTTAGAGGCATAGAATTTTATACCTCTTCTCCTCCGCGAAAGCGGGAAGTATGACTCAGGAAAGCGCAAGAACGGCAGGTTCAGCAAGAACAGCGTCACTCTCGTCCAGCTGTTTGTCTCTCCATTGGAGCTGTAACGCAGGACGCCCGTCACCGCCGAACCA